>NC_141611.1:4051306-4201306 GCF_047967505.1 Dipteris shenzhenensis | reverse complement strand
CCCCTCCTCCGCCCCCTCTTCCCCACCCCCCTCCACGTGCTGGCGGCCGCGGCCGCCCTGCCCTCTTCCCCACCCCCCTTCCCCCCCCCTTCCCTCGGACTGGCGGTTGTGGCTGCTAGCCCCTCCCACCCCCTTCCCCATCCCCACCCTTCACCCCCAGCCCCCCCCCCTCTCACCCCCCTTCCCCCCCCTCTTCCCCACCCCCCCTTCCCCCCCCTCCCTCTTCCCCACCCCCCTCCACGTGCTGGCAGCCGTGGCCGCCAGCCCTCCCCCCCCTCTTCCCCACCCCCCCTTCCCCCCTTCCCTCGAGCTGGCAGCCATGGCTGCCAGCCCCTCCCACCCCCTTCCCCATCCCCCCCCTTCACCCTCGCCCCCCCCTCCACGGGCTGGCGGCCGTGGCCGCCAGCTCTTTCCCCTCCCCTCGCACCCCCTTCCCCCTCCCGCCCCTTCACTGCCGCCCCCCCCTCGCATCCCGTTCGACCCCCCTCACACCCCCTTCCCCCTCCCGCCCCTTCACCCCCGCCCCCCCCTCCATGGGTTGGCGACCGTGGCCGCCAACCCTTGCCTCCCCTCTCGTACCCCCTCGCACCCCCCCTCTCGCACCCCCCCTGTCCCCCCCCCTTCCCCCTCCCCCTCCCTCCCACCCCCTTCCCCCCCCTCTCGCACCCTCTCGCAACCCCCCTTCCTCCCACCCCCTTCCCCCTACCCCCCCTTCACCCCCCCCCCCCCCCCCCTTCCCTGCCCCCTCTCCCTCCTTCCCCCGAGCTGGCGGCCACGGCTGCCAGCCCCCCCCCTCTCAACCCTTCCCCCCCCCTCTTCCCCACCCCCCCTTCCCCCCCCCCTTCCCCCGGGCTGGCGGCCGTGGCTGCCAGCCCCTCCCACCCCCTTCCCCCTCCCCCCCTTCACCCCTGCCCCCCCCTCCCCGCCCCCTCTCCCCCCCCTCCCCCTTCCCCCGGGCTGGCGGCCGTGGCCGCCAGCCCCCCAGCCCCCCCCCCTCTCAGCCCTTCCCCCCCCCCTCCCCCCCCCCTTCCCCCAGGCTGGCAGCCGTCGGCCCCTCCCACCCCCTTCCCCCTCCCCCCCTTCACCCTCGCCCCCCCATCGACAATGCAAAGCATACCCGATGGGCACAATACTTTGCACACACCTTCAACTAGGTGGAATTGACTTACCTCAAAAGTGGCACACCCATCCCATAAGTGCTTGATCGGATAACATACCTAGCAGCGTGTTTTTTTTACGGATGTGCATGACACTAGAGCAAAAATAGTATTTAATGCTCGATCGACCATGCAAAGGATATCTGATGGGCACAACACTTTTCCTACACTGCAACCTAGGTGGTATTGAAATGTTCTCAAAGAGGCACACCCATCCGATAAGTACTTGGTCAGATAACACACCTAAGGGCGTGTTTTTTTGTGCATGAGCATATCACTAGGGAAAAAACGGTGTATAATGCGTGATCGACCATGTAAATCATATCCGATGGTGACAATACTTTGCACGCACCTCAATGTAGTTGAAACAGACTTGCATGCAAAGTGGAACACCCATCCAATAAGTACTTATTTAATTAACACACTTAGGACCGTGTTTTTTCATGGTTGTGCATGACACTAAGGCAAAAACGGTGTTTTATGCTTGATCGACAATGCAAAGCATATCCGATGGGCACAATACTTTGCACAAACCTTCAAATAGGTGGAATTGACTTACATGCAAAGTGGCACGCCCATCCCATAAGTGCTTGATCAGATAACATACCTAGCAGTGTGTTTTTTTACGGATGTGCATGACATTAGAGCAAAAATAGTATTTAATGCTCGATCGACCATGCAAAGGATATCCGATGGGCACAACACTTTTCATAGTTGAAACAGACTTGCATGCAAAGTGGAGCCCCCATCCAATAAGTACTTATTTGATTAACACACCTAGGACCGTGTTTTTTCATAGTTGTGCATGACACTAAGGCAAAAACGTTGTTTTATGCTTGATCGACAATGCAAAGCATATCCGATGGCCACAATACTTTGCACACACCTTCAACTAGATGGAATTGACTTACATGCAAAGTGGCACTCCCATCCCATAAGTGCTTGATCAGATAACATACCTAGCAGCGTGTTTTTTTACAGATGTGCATGACACTAGAGCAAAAATAGTATTTATTGCTCGATCGATCATGCAAAGGATATCCGATGGGCACAAAACTTTTCGTATGCCTCAACCTAGGTGGTATTGGAATGTTCTCAAAGAGGCACATCCATCTGATAAGTACTTGGTCAAATAACACACCTAAGGGCATGTTTTTTTGTGGATGTGCATATCACTCGAGAAAAAATGGTGTATAATGCATGATCGACCATGCAAAGCATATCCAATGGTGACAATACTTTGCACACACCTCAACATAGTTGAAACAGACTTGCGTGCAAAGTGGAGCCCCCATTTGATAAGTACTTGTTTGAATAACACACCTAGGGTTGTGTTTTTATATGGTTGTGCATGACACTAAGGCAAAAACGGTGTTTTATGCTTGATCCACAATGCAAAGCATATCCGATGGGCACAATACTTTGCACACACCTTCAACTAGGTGGAATTGACTTACATGCAAAGTGGCATTCCCATCGCATAAGTACTTGATCGGATAACACACCTAGCAGCGTGTTTTTTTTACGGATGTGCATGACACGAGCAAAAATAGTATTTAATGCTCGATCGACCATGCAAAGCATATCCGATGGGAACAATAATTTTCCTATGCCTTAACCTAGGTGGTATTGAAATTTTGTCAAAGAGGCACACCCATCCGATAAGTACTTGGTCAGATAACATACCTAAGGGCGTGTTTTTTTGCAGATGTGCATATCACTACGGGAAGAACGTTGTATAATGCATAATCGACCATGCAAATCATATCCGATGGTTACAATACTTTGCACGCATCTGAACCTAGTTAAAACGGACTTGCGTGAAAAGTGGAGCCCCCATCCAATAAGTACTTGTTTGATTAACACACTTAGGACCGTGTTTTTTCATGGTTGTGCATGACACTAAGGCAAAAACGGTGTTTTATGCTTGATCGACAATGCAAAGCATATCCGATGGGCACAATACTTTGCACACACCTTCAACTAGGTGGAATTGACTTACATGCAAAGTGGCACACCCATCCCATAAGTGCTTGAGTGGATAACATACCTAGCAGGCTCGTGTTTTTTTACGGATGTGCATGACACTAGAGCAAAAATAGTATTTAATGCTCGATTGACCATGCAAAGAATAACTTGGTGTGTCCATCTGATGAGTACTTGATTGGATAACTTATACCACCAATAAATTAAGTACTAATTAAAAATTATAATAAATGAGTAGATTATTAAAAAGAGACTAATATTTATGTAATTGTTGCTACTGCAGCTTGCTTACGAAGGACTCTCACAAAGGAGATGGCTATAGATTTTGTTCTAGGGATGGATGTGATTTTATGTAGTAAAAGAGAAGTAGTTGCATTTGCTACAATCCATGATAGTGATCCCAATTCAGTTTGCCACTTTCGAAAACTTGGCGAAGATAAGGTGGCAGTTACTGTATCAAAGATTCTTAGCGCACATGTTGAGCTAAAGTATAAATGTGGAGATATGGAAACACTTGGAGATGTTATGCCCTACAATACATCCAACAAATCATTTATAGCATGGGACAAAGATGAGACTTATGCAACAGACATTATCAAGAATACAAAGTGCACCACCTTGGATTTTACTATAGGGGACATTTTACAAAATGAGATCATTTGCAAATAAGACTGTAGCTGAAGGTGAAGTATTGGGATTTGAACAAGTGGAGCAATGTTCATTTGCACAGATGAGGATTCTAAAAGTCACTAATGATGGTATGGTTGATAACATAACATCCTTATGTGATCCCTACTATGAGGTAGGCAAGAATATGAGATGGAGCATGCAATTTTTAAACATGAGAAAGAGGCACGTGGTTTTCAATGATAAAGACAAGGTATACTACAATATGAAAGGACCTAAAAAGCGTGCCCATGTGCCAAGCTCTATCACTTCAAATGTGGATGATTTCAATATACTCAATTATAGAAGTGACATCTTATCTGGAGTGGATGAGTTCATTTGTTCCGGGAAACAAAATGATTTTAGAAGCGAAGCCTTATTTGGGGTGGATGAATTCTTGCACAGTGAGAAGGGCAAAGGTTTCAATAGCGATGTCTTGTCAAGTGTGGATGAGTTCATGCATATTAACAAACTTGGTGTCAATCAAGCTTGTGGATTTTTGAAAGCCATGTAAGATGTCCCAATGAGTGATGTTCTCTCAGGAGTGGAAGAGTTTCAAGGTTCTCAATACTCTCGTAGAATATTGAATTCATTGAATGGTCCTAAGAGTATGTTAAAAACGAGGATGAGATCAACAGAGGATTATTCAATATTTAACTTTGATTGTGATATGGACAAGGATGCAACGACCAATCATGGATGCTTGGTTACAAACAAATGTGAGGAGAAGAAGTGCATAAATACAGATAACAACGTGCACGAGGAACAAAAACGGTCATACATATGCATGAAGAGAAAGCGAATCCAAGCAGATCCACAAAAGCAACCAAAGAGAAAGAGAGTAATGAAGGAGGAGAACATGTTAAATGCATTGGGATATCTATGTTGCAAGCGAAGATGTATGCACTTCATTGATCTTGCAGACATCAGGGAATGTAGAGGACACGTGTGGCAAAGAAGAGGAAGCGAAAGAAATGAATACCTTCTCACAGGTCTCTCTTGCTTTCTTCAGAATGGCAATAAAAGGCTAAGTTCAAGACAAAAGGTAAAACCTCTCGTAAATGGAAAAAGGATTTGCAATAAGGCATATCGCAATATTACTGGATTATCCCATGGTACATATTGGGATTTAGTCACCAAGGCAAAGGGTGGCAACAAATTTAGCATTCACGGTAATAAAGGAAGGTCCAAATCAAGAATCTCAACTGTCAGGGCAACAGCAATTTTGCAAGACTTCATACATGAAAATTCTTTACCTCAACCCCATATATCTACCAAACTCCCTAACGGTGACGTGATCACTGAAATGCACCTTCCAATGGGCTTGACAAAGTATGAGAAAAGCAAAGGCAAAGAGGGGATGCTGTAGCTTCTTCTCATACTTTGTATACTCTTTGGAAGAAGAACTTTGGATATGTTAAAATCCCAAGGAGGCAAAAAATTTCAAAGTGCAATGTCTGTGATGATTTAAAGCGAGCGATTGAGAGTGCAACATGTCCAAATCAAAGGGAATTATACAAAAAAAACCGAAAATCTCATCATGACCTTATTCGACATTCCAAACAAAAATATGCATTTTGGAAGGAGCAAGCTATTTTGCATCCCGATGACTACATGTGCCTTATTGTAGATGGCATGGATCAGAATACAACAACATTGCCTCATTTTGTTGCCACTCCACCTGAATTATAAGGAAAGCACTTTCTAAAGACACATCTATGTGGAGTGTTAGTGCATGGAATTAAGTTCTTTGCAGATATTGTTGGGGTAAAGGCACTAGCCACCCTATGTAACAATTTTTAGTCTAGTACTGCTAAGTACACTAAGTATGCATTGTACTTAGTGCGCCTAGTGGTCCTAGCCTTATCCAAAGATACATATATACTACTGTGTGTACTTGGGGAGGTACCACTCATTGTTTATCCCCACCTATTGGTGTCTACAGTGGGTGTGTCTCCTCTTCTCACTCTCAAAACTCCTACTCTCTCCCTCTTCTACTTCAACTGGTATCAGAGCCACTGCTCTACTACTCCTCTCCCGATCCCCTCCATCCTCTCCATCCTCACGGGTCACGCTTGTTCTCAACCTAGCAAACGGGCGACGGCGTCTTCATTGCGAGGGAGGTGAGCAGTAGCTCGCAACTTGGCATCCTCGAGAGGTAGCGACAGTAGCAGCACGCGGCGGTGCGAATGGATCAGCAAGTGGTTGACCAGAGTCGGCCATAGCTACCGACAAACGATAGGCCGACACCTTCCAGCCGGCCGATAGTAGCCAACACTCACCTGGCAGCGCAAGAGCGCAGTAGTGGCGCATGAGGGCAAAGGCAGCGCAGCAAGAAGGAGCAACATCGAGGGAAGAAGAAGAAGCAGCATAGAGTTGTAGCAATGTGTGCCGACGGTCCAAAGCGGCAGTGAGTTCCTAGGGGCACGCATTCAAGGCATTGGCTTGCTTCTCGCACCTCGAGGGAGGCACATAGTTCCAGATTGGATTCCTGCTTTCCTGATGGTGACAGTTTCGTCATGAGTCCCATCAGGGCTCATACTCTGAGAAGGGGTGTTCTTCATTTTTTGTTGTCTATGGGACAACATACTTTTGTCATATTTTACGAGATCTTGTCTCTCACATTGAGTGCAAGATTCTTGTATTGGCATTTGAGCCAGGTGCAGGTGTTCTACTCTTGGCAGGGCTTTTACTCACACTGAGGCTTAGTTTATGCCGCAAACAGTGTCGAAGATAGGTCTATCACCTAGCCAGTGATTGTACGTCAGTGTTCTCATTGAGTGTATGCATTGGCAGATCTGTAGTTTGACACTTGCAGCATATGCTTTGAGGTGGATGCAATACAATGGCCTTGCAGCTACATGCCTTGTGAGTAGTAGTGGAGGACATTTGCAGTGTTTATGCACAGAATGTGCCGTCACTTTTGATGCTACTGTGATTTTGAGTATTGCTATATTTTTTATGCTATGAGTACCTTCATGTAGCGGGCAGATTTGATCAATTTTGACCAACTTTGACTTTTGTTTAATTCAGGCTTTTGTAGCCTGACTGACAATTTGTCCAGTGGGAGTACTCAGGATGCATTATCTTCACTCGTGGATCACATTGATGCTTTGAAAGTGCAAAATCAATTTGGGGCTTTTGGTCAAAAAGTCAATTTTATCAGGATTTGTGGTCAAATCTCTGATTATCTTCATGCATTCACAGGGCTACTGAGCCACTTTACCTCTAGACTATATATTCAATTGGGGGGGAAGTTTTTTGGAGCATATGGAGGTCAAAAATCAGGGATTTTTGTAAAAATCAGGGTTTTATTGTTTTTTGACAGTCCTGGACTGTCAAACAGTAGATTTGACCAAGTTTAACCATCTGAAAGTTAAAAAAGTACTGTTGTTTTTTATCAGAATTGTTTTGGGATTTTTCTGGAGCATTTTTACGTAGCTGTACCGCACTTTCGCCAGCAAAAAGTACGAGAACAACTTGCTGTATTGTTTCTGCAACAAGTGGGAGTAAGACATATAGGTGGTTTTGTGCCACTAAAATAGTAAAAGATCACTTGCGATTCTACTTCCGCTGCGGGAGATTCATTTGGAGTGACTTGTGCTTTAATTGCACGCCTATATAGGGAGTCAAGTAGTTCCATTGAGGAACAAACTCTTCTTTCTTTACCATGAGTTCCCGCAGCGACGTGTCATCCTTGTTCCAGATAAAGAAGCTCGAAGGAGCTAAAAACTACGACATATGGAGGACACAGTGCTACAATGTGTTGATGCAGAAGGACCAGTACAAACCTATAAAGGAGAAGGGTGTTAAGCCCTCCAACATTACTGATGAGCAGTGGGAGAAGATGGACAACTTGGCCATGTCAACCATAATGCTTACAGTTGTTGATTCACTGGTTGTAGGCATCAGAGATGAACCTACTGCGTGGAGAATGTGGTAGCGTCTTGAGGATACATATGCCAAGAAAAGTGCCACAGGCAAAGCTTACTGGTTGAAGAAGCTTGTTGGGCTTCAGATGAAGGAGGGGACACCTATGTCCACTCATATTATTGAGTTCAATAGCATATTCAGCCATGTGATCAACCAAGGGTTGAAGCTCGATGATGAGCTGAAAGCTACACTCATCCTATGTTCTCTACCTGAGTCATGGGATACATTCAGGACTTCTACTAGCAACTCGAATGCCATTCTGTTATTTGCTGATGTGGAGAGCGCTCTTCTACAGGAAGAGATGAACAGAAAGAACAATGCTGTTGGGAAGTCAAATGCTTTGAATGCACGCAGCAGGTCCAAAACACGTGGAAAAGACAAAGAAAGAGAAAGGAGCAAGTCCCGCTCGAAGAAAGATCTTGTCTGCAATTATTGTGGCAAGAAGGGACATGTAGAGAAAAAATGTTTTCAGAAAAAGAATGACGAAAGAGCCAAAGAAGGCAAGGCTCAAGGCAAGTCAAAGGGCAAAGAAAAAGAGGAGCTGCATGTTACTTATGTTAGTGACAGTGACAGTGGACGTGAGGTATGCTTCACTTCATCATTGAAGGCTCATACACTTCATGCTGGAGATGGATCAGATATGCTTTCCTGGATTATAGATTCAGGTGCTTCCTTTCATGTGACACCCTACAGAGATCTGTTTGTCAGATATGCAGGTGGGAAAAAGGGAGTTGTTTTTCTTGGTGATAACCATGCATGTTCCATCATTGGCATAGGTGATGTCAGGCTTGTTCTTGAGAATGGCCAGCAGTTAATGCTCAAAGGGGTCAGGCATGTTCCTGAGGTGAAGAAGAACTTGATTTCCACAGGGTTGTTGGATGACGATGGTTATCATACCACCTTTGGTAATCAGAAGTGGAAAATCAGCAAAGGGGCAATGGCTATAGCGAGAGGTCCTAAACTTGATACTTTGTATTCACTTCATGCAGGACATTGTCCGCATTCCGATGTAAATGCCGCCGATCTGCCAAAGATTTCATTGTGGCATAGCCGGCTTGGCCATATGAGTGTTAAGGGAATGGAGCAACTGGCTCATTTTGGTTACTTGCCAAGTCTAAAATTTTCAGATTTAAAGAGATGTGAATTTTGTCTCTATGGTCATCAAGTACAGATTCCTCATAAGAGGGCATCAGATCAGAAATTACAGCTCTTGGAGCTTGTCCATACCGATGTATGTGAGATGCCTACTGTATCTTTAGGAGGAGCAAAGTACATTTTGTCATTTATAGATGATGCCACCCGCAAAGTGTGGGTTTACACTCTTAAAAGAAAGAGTGATACCTTTACTGCTTTCACTAAGTTTGTTGCACTGGTCGAAAATGAGACAGGCAAGAAACTGAAAGCTTTGAGGTCTGACAATGGTGGAGAGTATTTGTCCAAAGAGTTCCAGGAATTCTGTGAGGCAAAGGGCATTCAAAGGGTGTTATCTACACCATATGATCCTCCACAGAATGGTACCGCTGAGAAAATGTTCAGGACCATTCAAGAAAAGGTCATATCTATGTTGTCACATGCTGCATTGCCCCACATTTTTAGGGCTGAAGCTATAAAGACAGCTATGCACCTTATAAATAGGTCACCGAATAAGAGATTATGTGGTGGTGTGCCTGAAGAGGCATGGACGGGTAAGCCTCCGTCTTACAAACACCTACGGGTCTTTGGTTGTGTCGCGTATGTGCATGTACGCAGGGAGGACAGGACTAAATTGGATCCAAAGTCTTTGAAATGCATTTTCCTAGGGTATGGTGACAAAGGTGAGATGGGCTACAGACTATGGGATCCCACAAACAGAAAACTTATACGTAGCAATGATGTCGTGTTTGATGAAACCATCATGTTCAAGGAACCTGTTGTACAACAGAGACCTTTAAAAGTAACTATTGATGATGACAGGCATCATGGGCAACACAGACCGGCTATAAATCAGCCACAACAGTAGCATAATCAGCCATTAAATGATGCTGCAATAGGTCCAAATGGACAGCTAGATATGGCAGATGATATCCCAATGGATGTACCACAGTTAGATGATCTTCCTAACATGCAAATGCAGCCAGAACTGGGTAATGAACAGGCTAGACAACCACCTCATGATGATGGTCATCAGGTTAGAAGGTCAACCAGACTGACACGGCAGCCAGACAGATTTATTCCTGGCTTTGATTATCTAATGCTCATTGATTGTGGAGAGCCTTCATGCTACAGAGAGGCTAGGCAGAGGGCAGTCAAGGTTCAATGGGATCTTGCCATGAAGTCTGAAATGGACAGTCTTCACAAAAATGGTACTTGGGAATTGGTACCCTTGCCTACTGGTAAGAAAGTACTGCCATGCAAATGGATTTATCGACTTAAAGTCACACCTGGTGAAAAGCCAAGGCATAAAGCCAAACTGGTTGCCAAGGGGTTCAAGCAGGAATATGGTGTTGACTTTGATGAGATATTCTCTCCTGTCATTAAGATGACAACTCTCAGAACTGTATTAGCATTGGTTGCACATGCAGATATGGACTTGTCCAAATGGATGTCAAGACGGCATTTCTTCATGGTGATTTACATGAATAGATTTTTATGCAGCAGCCAGAAGGTTTTACAGTGAAGGGAAAGGAGAAGCTTGTGTGCAGACTGAAGAAAAGTCTTTATGGTCTTAAGCAGGCACCCAGAGAATGGTATCATAAGTTTGATACATTCATGCGAACCCAAGGTTATAGGAGAAGTGACATTGATCACTGCTTGTATACCAAGAAAGCTTCCGATGGCAGTTTACTGATCCTCATTTTGTATGTGGATGATATGTTGATTGCTGGAAAATCTCATAAGGAGATCGATGCCTTGAAGAAAAGATTGCACCAAACCTTTGATATGAAGGATCTTGGTGATGCCAACCATATACTAGGCATGCAGATACTTTGGGATAGGGAAAAGCGGTTGCTATACTTGTCTCAGAAGGAATACATTGGCAAGGTCTTGCAGAGATTTCACATGGAGGGGGGCAAGAGTATTGGTACTCCATTGCCTCCTTATGTGAAAATCAGTGCTTTGGACAGCCCTCAGATAGATGCTGAGAGGGCTGAGATGTCAAAGATTCCGTATGCATCAGCGTGTGGCAGTCTCATGTATGCTATGGTTGCAACCAGGCCTGATATTGCGTTTGCAGTGGGAGTGGTTAGTAGATACATGGCTAAACCTGGCAAGAAGCATTGGGATGCAGTAAAAGGTGTCATGAGATACCTGAAGGGTACACAGGACCTGTGTATATGTTTCGGCAGTCAAGATGCAAAAGTGTAGGGTTATACAGACTCTGATTATGCCGGTCACCCTGATACCCGGAAGTCTACTACCGGATATGTTTTCACTTTCACTGGAGGTGCAGTGTCGTGGGTATTTAGAATGCAGCAGTGCATTGCTCTGTCTACTACAGAAGCTGAATATATTGCAGCCACTGAGGCATGCAAGGAAGCTATATGGCTATCTCGGCTAGTGGCAGATTTGGGCTACGTTGCATTGTGACAGTCAGAGTGCCATACAGTTGGCACGAAATCCTGTTTTTCATGCAAAGACGAAGCACATCGACGTGAAGTATCATTTTATCAAGGAGGTGCTTGAGAACAAGCAACTTCAGCTTGTGAAAGTTCACACTGATGACAATCCAGCAGATCTGTTGACCAAAGGATTGGCTGCTGAGCGGTTTGCACATTGCAGACGGCTAATGGGTATAGGTTAAGGCCAGTCTACTGGTCTTGTACATTATGATGTATATGCTGTTTTTTCCTTTTCTTTCTCTTGAGGGCACATTGCCTTTAAGTGGGAGGTTGTTGGGGTAAAGGCACTGGCCACCCTATGTAACAGTTTTTAGTCTAGTACTGCTAAGTACACTAAGTATGCATTGTACTTAGTGCCTAGTGGTCCTAGCCTTATCCAAAGATATATATATACTACTGTGTGTACTTGGGGAGGTACCACTCATTGTTTATCCCCACCTATTGGTGTCTACAGTGGGTGTGTCTCCTCTTCTCACTCTCAAAACTCCTACTCTCTCCCTCTTCTATGTCAGATATATGGATTGATTCCTTGCATCTACATGATAGCAATCAAGTTGTAACATCTATTATGAAGGCGATTCACAATATACATGCAGAAAAAGGTCGCCTACCACCGACTTTGAGAATACAAGTTGATAATTGCTAGTGAGAAAATAAGAATGTACTCATGTTTGCATTCGTCATTGTCTATCTCCCAATTGTAAACCAACAAACCAAAGTCAGAGTGAGATCATGTTGGGATGAGGATGCCCAAATGAGTCTACTGCTGATGCAACTAGAGTGAGTACCAGGTTGTGGATCATGTGTGTTGCCATTAGAGGTGGGCAAGCCATGAAGTTTCCCATGGACTACTGCTAGGGTTGAGGTCATCAATTTGTGGAGGGGAATGAAGGACAAATTGATGTAATGGGATCTAGAGTCCTAAGGTCTAAGGTTGTGAGTGTGTGAACACATGGTGTGCCTGGATGGGTGTTAGTAGGTGTGATTGAGTGAATCTAGGTGTGTGGTGTGTGATTGAGAGAATCATGGAATTGATTGAGAGATTTGTGGATCTAGATGCTCTACTGAGCTCACATGTGATGTCATTACTAGATGTAACTAGAGCCTATATATTGGGCCTGTCTCTCTTAAATAAACGCTCTCTTTTGCTTCGCTTGCTCAATCCTTCTTGCAACTCCAACAATCTCCATCATCTCTACCCTCCAAAATGTGCCTGAATCTCAGTGCTTGATCTCATCTCCATCAATTGCCTTCATCTCCACCCTCCAAAATGCGCCTAGATCTCAGCCCTTGATATGATCTCTTCGTTTCCTCCACCTTTGATTTGTCCAAGATTCAATGGTGCATATCATATGGTGACTTCTCCCTCTTTATTAGACCCCCCTTTTGTCGACTCTTACTAGTTTGGAGCCCACCAAAGGTGCCTCCAACCATTTTGAGTATCCTAGGCCTTTGATCCCCATCCACCATCCACCTACATCCCAAGGCCAAGGTTGTGATCAATTTCAAAATAAAGGTAACCATGTCAGTTGAGTAAATGCTAGGGGACCCTTAGCCAATGGGTTACCATAGTGGGTTCACTTGGTCTTAACTTAATCCATTCCTTATGAGGCCCTTTTGAGACCCCGTTTCTCCCCTAATGATGGTGGGAAACCTTATTTAAGGATTCTCAAACTAAGTATATGGATTGTGATGTTTGTCAGCGCACATTGGATGGTTATTGCCAAATCAATCTATGCCATTGCAACCTACTCATCCTTGGGAAGCTTTTCAAAGATGGGGTTTGGATTTTGTTGGCCCCTTCAAACTTGCGAGGTTCCACACAAAACAAATAAATTATTGTGGCTATTGACTATGTTACTTAGTGGGTTGAAGCTAAGGCACTCCGAGATAACTCGGATTGGAACACTGCCAAGTTTATCTTTGAAAATATCAGTTGCAAATAGAGATGTCCTATATAGCTTGTTAGTGATCAGGGTTCACATTTTCTCAATGATGTTGTGCAGTTGCTCAAGAATAAAGTTTTAACCACTTATTATCCTCATGGCAATGGTGAAGTTGAGTCAACAAACAAGACACTCAATCTTATTATTACTAAAATAGTGCAATCATCTAAGAGAGATAGGGATACTAAACTACATTTCACACTCTTAGCATATAGAACTGCTTATAAAGTCACTACAAATCTTATTCCTTTCTGAATGGCCTTTGGCTTAGAAGCAATAGTCCTCTTAGAGTTTAATGTTCCTCAACTCCATATCACTATCGAGCATCACTTAGATGAATCTAAAAAAATCAAGAGGTGATTGAATTAGCTAAGCCACCTGAATGAATTATGCCTCTAAGCAACTTGGTCACAGCAAGTGATACAACGCAGGAACGCAGGAGAAAGGCATGCCATGATAGGCATATTGTGCCTATGAATTTGAAGAAGGGCATGCTCGTACTATTATATAATGCCAAGCTAGGACCCCTTAAAATAAATTTCAAACTTTTTTGGAATGGTCCCTATCAGGCTTTTTCCAATGGGATAGTACAACTCAAAGATATGCAAGGGAATGTATTCTCCAAGCTCTATAATGGGAGTTAATTGAAGCCCTACCAAGCAATGGGTTCCACGGACATGCAAAACTTGGATGCAAGTTACTCGGTTGATAATGCCTTGGTGAATTTTATGCCAACACGAGTGCGACCTAGCTATTTAGTGATAGTGCAAGAGATACATTGCATGCTAACACGTGGCAATTTAAACGTTATGGGGGCATTCATTCAAGATAATCATATCCAAGAAAGGGGTACTCCACTTGATCATGCAGCCATCCAAGTGACAAGATGTCTAATTTTAGATACCATTTGGATACATTTGGTTTTGGATTTCCATCATCTTTGTCATTTGTTATTTGTAATTTCCTAAGCTTTCTTGCCTTCATCACTTACAATATCCCTTTTGCTTCCATCGTGCCCAACAACTTCCTTCATTTTCTACTCTTTTCTATCAGCCTCACCTTGAATCACCCTCTATGTAGTGTTCATGGTCATGGAGGAGTGCAAAGATTGCATCAATCACCAAAAGAGGTGCAGGGTGCCTTCTCTTATGTCACATGCACAACCCATTGAAGATTTCAGCAAATGAAATTATCAGAGGAATTTTGAGGAGCAATAAGCTCCTAAAATTTTCCCATATGCTATGGAAGAAGGTGTGGGATGAGGATCTGGCAGAAAAAATATACTAGATTCTTATGACATTGAGGATCACAATGTCATTATTGATGACGTCCATGTTTGATTGAGTACAACATTGCTGGAGGAAGTGCTTCGGTTCAAGGTACACCCAAACCCAGGATAGTTGGCCTCTGCTCTCAATGATGCAACACTTACTTTGATGAAGATAGCTATTCAAGCTCGCAAGGCTACTTGATTAGTAAGGAATTTGATGAGGGACTCAAGATGGTAAGCAAAGTTTCTATCCAAGTTCATTAGCATAAAGAAAATTGGGATCCATGTTCCATGGTAGTATGTGGCTTGATTGGTAGCAGCTCTAGAGGACGACCTTGTGTGGACTAGTTGACAACTTTTGAGAAGGAATTTGAGTCCCAGTTGAAGGCAGTTAGCAAGAGGGACAAAGACATTGCAAGCTCATTCCACACCTCTATATGCTACATTACAGACTCATGACTCACGACTCTGTATGCTACATTATAGACTCATGACTTTTGTATGCTACATTACAGACTCATGACTAGCTAGGTACAGTGGCCAAATTCAATTCTAGTACTTGATGGAGCAGGCACGAAGGATCAAGAACCATGCTTAAAAGAACAAGGCCTAGAGGAGTAGAATACTCATGCAAACCAAGGCATATGGAGAGTGAATAGACTCCAAAGGGAAACAGTGCTGAGGGCACCTCCAAGGAGCAACTGGCACTAAAAAATTCTACTAAGGGGGAAGATACCTCCAAGGAAAGTTGGTAGATGAAGTTTTTTCTAAAGGGATGGAGACAATGATCAGCCACAATAGACACCTCCTGAGTAGCAGCGGCAGCAGCTTGAGCAAAAAACAGGCAAAATAGTGGAGCCTCTAGCTAGTGTCATCACACTTCCCTTGCCTCCCTTTGCTTTGCGAGGTTTGCCTTGAGAAATTCTCCCTTGACTCCTCATTGACACAAGATAATCACCAAGATTGTGTTGAGAGTTCACGCTCAACATCATGTGATCATGTGTGCATAGCACCATCACGTGATCATATGTGCATAGCACTAACCTTATAGAGTGCTATAAAGGAAAGGGTTAGATCCCCTAACCCTAACCCTAAAAGGGTTTGTATATATTCTATTTTTTCAACTAATTCTAGTGTACAGTTATTCATTTGTGGTGTGCTCTCTAGCTGTGCCCTCTCTCCTCATCTCCACTCTTCTCCTCTCCCCTCTTCATATTTTGTCATGGTATCAGAGCTCCCTTGTCTTCCGTTGAGACATTGTGATTCTTGAGAGTGTGAGAGAGATTGTGAGATTGAGAGTTCTCTTGAGTGATTGTGAGATCCTTCCCTTCACTTCCGTTGAGAGAAAATTCCGTCCATTTGGTGAGATATTTCCGTTCATCTCCTTCAAGAGTTTGTGAGAGATTCGGTGATAGAGAGATTGAGTGCTCCATTCACTTCCGTAGAGTGATAGAAAATTTCGGTCCATTTTACGAGAATTTTCGTCTATTTTGAGAGAATTTCCATCCATTGCAGTTCTTCTTGTGAGAGGTATTTGTCTTGAGAGCTTTGTGAGAGTTTTGAGACAGCAGACAGGGAGAGATTTCATTGAGAGAGAGAGAGAAGAATACATGTAGAGACCCATAGCTCCAAAGCTCGACTCAGCTGGCAGCACCAACACTCAAGCTTCAAGCAACGACTATGGTCTCCATGAGCTCCCTAGCCTCCAGCATAGCTCCAAGCATTTGCTGGCTACTCCAGCACAATCGCGACTCACCTCTAGTCTAAGGTCTCCAACATCTACGAGATTCACGACAATCAACGGACCCTGCAATCAAACAACAGCAAATGAGCTCATGGGCTCCTAGTAGCGCACACAGTCGGCAGCAACACTGTCTTGCTTCAACGACCTCTAAGGCAGACAACCAGCATGCCACAAAGCTCCTAAGCCTTTGTCACACAGCCAACTGGCTGCTCGCCAACGAGCTCCTAAGCTTGCACCACAATCACCCGACGGCCAACCCTACAGCTGCTTCTACAACAGCTCCACATCTTCACTAGCGACCATAATGGGCTCAACGCTCCAGTGCCACAGACTCATAGCCCGCTATCAACATGCATGCTTTGCCCAAGGCTCCATGCAAACGACAATCTTCAAGACTCCAGCGCCCAGCGCCCGTCTGCGAAACACCGCCATCGACTCCTAGCTGATGAGTGAACCTCACAACATCTACGGGACTACAGCCACCCAACTTCAGCTTCAACGGCTCCTAGTAACTGCTCTGTTAGTAGCTAGACCACAGCCTCTCCAACAAGTCTCCTTCAACAACCCAACCGGCTCCTCACACAGTGCCGCATATAAGCAAGTGCAGTCGCCAACGCCGACTAGAAGCAGCCCATCGACCCTTCAACATCGAGCCGGCCACTTCAAGCGACCTCGCCGATAGCAGCAGCACCTTCAAGCAAAGCACGGGGGCTTTGCTTGGGCTCCAGCCTTCCGAGTTGTGCCTCGCCTGCCTAGCTTCAGCTCCAAAGCGCTCCATCTCCATCGACTTCAAGACGCCACCTCCAAACGGCATCGACGGAAATCCGCAGGGAGACGGAATCTCGAAGATTTCGTCAAAATCTTTCAAAGATTCCGGTGCCCAACAGTCAGACACGTGGCAGATAGAATAGAACCAGGGTCTGGTTGCGATGACCTTGGGTTAACTGGCTGACCCACAGTTGGACACGTGGCAGCCTTATCCTACCCACGTGCCATGTCACCACATTATCTTGACACGTGGCAATCCTTATCTGACACGTCAGCAGTCCCGTGAGACTGCCACGTCATCTGCCACGTCAGCACTACCATGTCATCTGCCACGTCAGCACTACCACATCATCAGGCCACATCATCTATGCCATGTCATCAGTGCCACGTCATTAGTGCCATGTCACCCTGCTGACATCATCTGTGCCACCTCAGCAGTCCAGTCAGCACTGACCCTCTGCAGGCACAGTCTCTTGCCAGGCACACTGTGCACACACTGCATGTGCACACTCCTGCCACCTCAGCACAGAGCTTCACTGGCACACCTCTTGCTAAGCACAGTGCCACATCATCACTGCATGTGACTCACAGTGACACATCATCATTGAGCACCATTTGCACTCCTTTTGCCCCTCCACCTAGATCAAGTCATATCTCTTGATCCAGGAAGAATTTGAGGGTGCTCCAAAAAGGAAAGTTGCTCGATTTTTTGTGCTCTATGCGCTCGTTACATCACGCGCACATTTCGGCGCAAGTTCCACTCACATTTGAGCCTCGCCGACAAAACCACTTCCTTCACGCATATTTGCCTCTACATCGACGCATCTGACCCAGCACTTAAAAAGAACAAAGGAAAAGGAATTATTTGCTACTCTTTCATCGATCGATGGTTGGTTTAGATCTAGATCAGAGTAGACTAGATCGCCATAGAGGGGACGCTTTGAATTCCCCAAGTTGCCAATCTAAGCCATGCCCGAAATTCCCGACTAGTACCTACTCGGAGTCAGTCCATACGCTCACATCCGATTTCACATCATTACATTACCTAAAACCTTACGTTCATCAGTTTAGTGAGCAGACTTCAGAGTTCAGAGGCATTGCAGATTGATTCAGTGGGCAGATAGCACTTGATTTCACACACACATGCCACCATTGTAAAGCCTATTTGGCTATCTCACGGCATCGTGCACATCATTTTCAGCCTTGTAAAGCCTCTTGGCTATTCCCGGCATCATTGCCACAAGCCTTGTAACACAGGTCAGATCTTATTTACTGCAGTTCTATCTTCATCGACGGTACAGAGATTTCACTTGGCATCTTCAGTGTATTTGCAGTTGATTCATACAGAGTTTTTTTCAGGACACTTTTGAGTACATTGTTTGCACCATGTCGACTAGCAACCTCAACCTGGAGGCATCTGCTAAGTTAGACAACTTCAATTACGGTACATGGAAATACCGAATGGAGACCATTCTTGTGCTTCAGGACAAATGGGAGTATGTCGATGGATCCATACCTAGACCATTGGCCGATCCAGCCACCAGTAGCTCTACTCCATCTGTTGTCATAGCACCAGCAACGGGATCTACATCTACACAAACAGTTTCCACACTAGTAGCAGATCCTGCCATTGCCCGAGCTCAAGCAGAATGGGATAAGAAAGACAAGTATGCCTATCACCTGATCAAGCAGAATGTGCAAGATGTCATGCTAGGACAGCTCAACACAGTTAAGACATCAAAAGAAGCATGGGATATGTTTACAGCTCTCTACGAGTCCAAGAACACATCAAGGATTCTCACCCTGAGAAATCAGATCAACCAGAGTTTCCACAACAGCAGTGAAACCGGTCATGCTTATGTACTCCGCATCAAAGACTACAACAACAGCCTTGCAGCAGCAGGAGAGACTATGAATCCCGCAGAAATGGTTCAAGTAATCCTGAATGGACTAGGAGAAGGATATGAGAATCTAGTCCAGAGTATTGCCATCCAACGGCAAATTCCAACACTGGAAGAACTTCAGTCAGTTCTACTTGGTGAAGAACTCAGGACTCAGGCCATTCAAGCACGTAAAGGTCATTCTAATGATCAGGCATTCACAGCTTCAGACAGAAGCAGAGGCAAAGGTAGAAACAGAGGTAGATCATATCAGAAAAGTGGTCATCATCAACAAAGTCAGAATCAACATCAGCATCAGCATCATCCTCAGCAACATCAAAATCAGCAAAGAGGAAATCATTCCAACCGAGGAAGATTCCAAGGACGAGGGAATGCATCCACCAATGTGTCAAACATTCAATGCAACTATTGTCACAAGTTTGGACACTATGAAAGAGATTGCCGCAAGAAGCAGTATGACCAAGGCGGTCAATCCAGCGAGGGAATTCCCGAGGAAGAGGAAATCATCATGGTGGACATTCTAGTCACAGTCATTTTGCAAATGAACATGGGAATATGTTTCTTGCAAGTGAGGAATTGCATCAGACTGATACAATGCACCTAGACACTGATTTCAATCCCAAAGAGGATTTCAGGTATCAAGTCGACCAAGTGGAACAGGATCCTTGGTACATCGACAGCGGTGCATCATCTCATATGACAAATCATCAGGAATGGTTCACAGAAATGAAGCCATTAGAAGATCAAAAGAATGTCAGGTGTTATCCCTATGAACAATTTCACTGGTACAAAAGGATTAGTCAAAGATGTGCTCTATGTTCCGAAGCTCAGCAAGAACCTTTTGTCAGTAGGTCAAATGACGGAACACAACTACAAAGTCATCTTCGATGGTGATGAATGCACTATCAGAGACAAATCCAAAAGAGGTCAGCTAGTAGCAAAAGGTGTCAAGGAAGGACGCTTATACAGGATGCTAGCTACAGTACCAGATAAGCATGCCATGTCAGCTCAAATGCAACAGATGCCACTATCTACAAAATGGCACAAGAGATATGGTCATGTCAACTTCAAGTACTTGTTAGATCTAAGGAATCAAAATATGGCAATTGGGATTCCGAAGCTACAGTTTCTTGGAAAAGTTTGTGAAGCATCTGCTTCGGCAAACAAAAGCGAACCAACTTTGTCAGAAGCACCTCTCGTGCACGAGGTATTCTTGATTTGATTCATACAGATGTATGGGGTTATGCCCAGACCCGCAGCATCAATGGTTCACTTTATTACTTGACCTTCATCGACGACTACAGTAGATATTGTTGGGTCTACTTTTTGAAAGAGAAATCTGAAGCGTTTGCCAAGAATTCAAAGCCATGGTAGAAAACCAAACAGGCAGAAAGATCAAGGTCATGAGATCAGACAGAGGAGGTGAATACATGTCTTCAGCCTTCATGAACTTTTGCAAAAATCACGGCATTCGAAGACAATTCACATGTGCAGATACTCCTCAACAAAATGCAATAGCTGAAAGGAAGAATGGGACTTTAGCAGACAGTGCTAGAGCAATGCTTAGTGAAAAGCATCTTTCGAATCAGTATTGGGCAGAAGCAATAGCTACAGCTAACTACTTGCTTAATCGGCTTCCTACCGAACCGATACAAGGTATGACTCCTTATGAAGCATTCACTGGACACAAGCCACGCATTAGGCATCTCCGCATATTTGGTTGCATAGCATATGCTCACATACATGATGATCATCGCAGGAAATTGGATGCGAAGTCACGCAAATGCATCATGGTTGGCTACAGTGAAGAAAGCAAAGCATACATATTGTATGATCCCATCAACCGCAAAGTCATTATCTCCAGAGATGTAATCTTCGATGAGGAATCAGAATGGAAAACCTCACCTACACAGGAGATAGAAGCATCGACTTCACAGTCATCTATAGAACAGGTTGATGAAGAAGAGCAAGAATTGCCAGCAACACCCCAAGCAGTGCCACAGCAGCTCAGACGGTCTACTAGGGAAAGCAGACCACCAACCAGATTGACATATGCTCAGAAAGGCAAAGCAATTCAGGTGGAAACCACCAACTATGCTCTTATGACTACCATCATGGCTACAGAAGAGCCAGTGTACTTCGAAGAT
Source organism: Dipteris shenzhenensis (assembly GCF_047967505.1). Lineage (NCBI taxonomy): Eukaryota > Viridiplantae > Streptophyta > Polypodiopsida > Gleicheniales > Dipteridaceae > Dipteris > Dipteris shenzhenensis. The sequence goes on along the minus strand of NC_141611.1, from coordinate 4,180,189 downwards.
GCAGTAGATAAGCCAGAATGGCAAACTGCTATGAATGAAGAAATGGATGCTTTGTATAAAAATAACCCTTGGGAATTATGCGACCTTCCACCAGGAAAGAAGGCCATAGCCAACAAATGGGTATACAAAGTGAAGTACAATCCAGATGGCAGTATTCAGAGATAAAAAGCCCGATTAGTTGCAAAAGGATTTGCACAACAATATGGCCAAGATTATGATGAGACTTATGCTCCAGTAGCAAAGATGGATTCCATACGGTTCTTGATATCACTAGCGACACTCAGTAAATGGAATGTGTATCAGCTCGATGTCAAGAATGCATTTCTCAATGGTTATCTAGACGAGGAAGTCTACATGCAACAACCAGCCGGTTATGTTGAACCAGGAAAGGAGAACAAGGTTTGCCATCTCAAGAAAAGTCTCTATGGCTTAAAGCAAGCCCCCAGAAGTTGGTACAGCAGAATTGACAAGTATTTTGCTGATCTGGGATACATGAAGTCCAATGCAGATCATACTCTCTACTACAAAGTTCAAGGGGAAGATATTACTATTGCACTTTTGTACGTAGATGATCTGATTGTGACAGGAAGCAAGGATAGCTTCATCAGAAAATTAAAACAAGACTTATCTGCAGAGTTCGACATGAAAGATCTTGGACTTATGCACTATTGTCTTGGAATTGAGTTCTGGAGAGATTCAGATAGCACATTCATGAGTCAGCTCAAGTATGTTGACAGTCTCCTGAAGAAGTTTCATATGGCAGATTGCAAGATTGCAGCCACTCCCATGGAACAGAGTTTGAAACTTACTAAAGATTCAGAAAAGCCTACAATCAATGACAGATACTACAGGCAACTCATTGGATCTCTTATATATCTGACAATCACACGGCCAGATATTTGTTATGCAGTAAGCTCACTAGCACAGTTTATGGCAAATCCAAAACAGTCTCATTGGAATGCAGCCAAAAGAGTCTTGAGATACATCAGAGGTACAAGACAGTTTGGGATAGAATACAGAGGAAGTCATCCACGGTTGCATGGATACTGTGACAGTGACTATGCTGGAGATCATGAGACCAGGAGATCGACAAAGGGATATGCATTTTTCCTTGGTCAAGGTGCTATATCATGGTTGTCAAAAAAACAGCCAACTGTTTCTTTGTCTTCGACTGAAGCAGAATATAGAGCACTCACTACAAGTGCATGTGAGGCTATATGGCTCAGAAGACTATTGTCAGAAACAGATTACTTTGATGAGTCAAAGCCAACAACAATATACTGTGATAATCAATCGGCTCAAGCATTGGCCAAAAATCCAGTATATCACTCCAGGACAAAGCACATTGATGTCAGAGAACACTTCATCAGAGAAAGAGTGTTACTTGGTGACATCACACTGCAGCATTGTGATAGCAAAGAAAATGTTGCAGATATCTTTACCAAACCACTCGGTAAAGAGCTATTCGAGAAACACCGACTAGCTCTTGGTTTGATGCAGAGGAAGGACATTCCCATTAAAGGGTTGTGATGGAATGTAATGCTCAGTCCTTCTTCGATTCCCCAGAATCATCATCTTGAGGGAAGGCCTACTTCATGATGTTGATCTTGAGGGAAGGTGTTGAGAGTTCACGCTCAACATCATGTGATCATGTGTGCATAGCACCATCACGTGATCATATGTGCATAGCACTAACCTTATAGAGTGCTATAAAGGAAAGGGTTAGATCCCCTAACCCTAACCCTAAAAGGGTTTGTATATATTCTATTTTTTCAACTAATTCTAGTGTACAGTTAGTCATTTGTGGTGTGCTCTCTAGCTGTGCCCTCTCTCCTCATCTCCACTCTTCTCCTCTCCCCTCTTCATATTTTGTCAGATTGGAATGCCACTGAGGAAGAATATGCTCAATGCATCTCAAGCCCTTGACTACTTAGCCAACCACTGGCTCCCTCCCCAAGCTGCAATCTGTTTCTTCTGGGCACAGTATAGGGAGGAGTTCGCTCAATTCTTTGTTGGCTCAATTGTTTAAGGTGCAAATGGCAAGACTAAGGCAGGCTGAGGTAAATCTCACTGCCAAGGACAATAGCTTATACGAGCAGCTTGAAAGCAGGAGTGCAATGCATCATGAATTGCTACACAATTATTCCCTACTAGGCCAAATGCATACCAAGGAGTATGACAACCTCAAGTGTCAGGTGGACAAACCGAAAACAATAGCTACCAAGTCCCAAAGTGAACTGGTGAATGTTGCAATGACCAACGTAAAGGTTGGCAAAGACGCAATAGACAAGGTTCAACCTAAAAGCACTCCGAGCAGCCTAGACTCAGGTGGAGATACTACAAAAAGAGAACACTCAGCTCTGTCAGGCAGCTACAAATGCCGATGACCTAAAGAGGAGAGTGCTTGATTGCAAGCAAGGTTGGAGTAGTATGCTCAACTCCAATCTCTTATCCAGCTCCTCTAAGCACTTGATGAGCATCCACGTAAATTGCCCAAAAGACAGCCACCAAACAATGATGACTCTACAATAGGCCAAGATGGTGTGCACCAATTTTCTAAATCCAATACCCAAGTAGGTACCTTGGAGATCAAGCCTACAGGAAGTGGAGGCAGCTCAAGCACCAAGGCAAGCAATGACTTAGGCATTACTCTTGCTTGATCCGGTGGGCCGAGTTGAATCCAAGAGCATGGGCACTCACATTACATAGATTTTGCAGAGGCTGCAGTGCAAGATGCATTTTTGTCAGACAATAGTTGTGTAGTGGGAATTCAAACATCCAAGAAGATTTTTTATGCCAAGTCAATTTTAGCAAGATAGGATCTTCTCGAGGCCGTGCCAATATTTGAAGTCCTGCACCAAGTACCAAGCTGAGAAGGGATGCATGTTTGATATTGGACTTATGAAATTTAGTTTAATCATGCTCCCCCATAGTCTTTACATCAAAAAGTGTTAGGGCCAGTCCAACCCGTCATCTCTATTTATGATAGAGCCACAAAGGCCTTCAACCATTTTGTCAAGGAGCAGGCCATGCATCAGCATAACATCTTCAAGGCTGAGTGACAGTTGATTGTTGCTCATATCTATCAACTCCCCATGCCTACTATGCTCGAGTTGCCATCCTACTACACCTCTAGATATCAGCTTGTTGTATCCATGGCCTCCCCATGAGCAAAAACGGAGTTTTGGCCCTGACCCGCAACTCCCACTTAATCTCCTTGATCTCCACCCATAGATGAAGTTGGACCCTCTACTCCACCAGCCCACTCTGCTCCCCCACCTTAATGACATTGACAACCCGTGAGATGTCCCTGAAGCTTCAACCTTAGAGCATTAGCGTTTGAGCAACCGTTGGGTTCTCGCCAATCCATCACCATGAGGACCCCGTTCAAGAAAAGCTAAGGTGAAATGTTGGCCTTCAAGTTAAGGACAATAGGAGTGCAGGTTAAGGCTAACATAGGAGCACAATTCTAGACTATGGAGTGTTGCCTTGCTCGATGGTGGAAGGAGTGGAACTTTCTGGACCGAGCACTGTTCACAGTTGGACATGCAAGTGATTGAGGGTGGTCCAATCGATAGTGAGCAGCAGTGTGCTGCATCAAGCACAACTTCTTAGTTAGAAAAAAGATACATACCAGGGAGAAGGATAGATGTATGTTGTGACAAGCACTCTCCCTCTCACTTGGGCTTGCTAGGAAGCTGTGATTGAGTGTTCATTGCAAGCTAAGGCGTCTTGGTTGTAAAGAGTTTATATCAATACAAGTTGGTTTCCTTGTCTATTCATCTATGGTGTTGTGCATCCAGTATTGTTTTTCCTAAGTCATGTGAACTCGATTCTCCCATCACCATACGATTCTTCCCTTTAACCACTATATTCAAACTCCTAGTGCTTAATGTTGGCATCTATTTCATCACCCAAGCATGCTGCACTAAAGATGGCAAGAGAGAGCTTCTTCACCGAGCACTACACTAGATTGGGGTAGCATCGAGCACCGAGTTCCTTAAAGTTGGTTGTGGGTGATTGAACTAAACTGTCAACACTCTTTGTAAAATGTAAGAACCGTACCCTATCAAGCCTTCAATGGTGTGCAATTCTCAGTATGTGCCAAATGGCAAACCTATAGAGAGAAAGAAAAATCTTAGAAATTCAAATGGGAACGCTTTCAACGCTAATGTAGATAACATGTTAATTCACTACTCTTGATGCTTCATAGACCAAGTTTTGCCCTACAACAATACTTATCATTTCATGACATAATGGTGACGTCCATTACCATGCATTTCCAATACGGAATTAACCTGCCGTGTGCTTGCTTATTGGCTAATTTTCTTATGGATGTGGAAGGCTTTGTGCAAACGCATCATGGAAAAGTCAGCCAGGTGCTCCTGAGCAAAAGATGGGATGCAACTCTCATCTCATGCACTTAAGCAAAAGATGAAGGCTACCAACATTCTTAGAAATGAAGTTGACCATGGCCAAACATAGACACTAGAGCACTTATTAGAGTACCAAGCACTTGACGAGTTGCCCCATGAACCAAGCATTGATGCAAAAATCCTTGCATGGCAAGTGGTCTAATATCTCTAGTGCCGATGGCACTAATGTAAAAGCGGGGAGGCACTTACATGATGCCATGCATTGTAGGGAGAATGTTATAGGAATTGGGATTATCCCATTATTTTTTAATCTTTCAGTATTTAGTTATGAGATCTAACATTTTGTAGCATAGCTGAGGCAGTGTGTGCTCACTATTTGTATGAGTTGTAGTAGTGTGTGCACCACTTATGCAATGAGTGTGTAGCAGTGTATGCACCACTTACATGACGAGCGATGGTATGTGTAGCAGTGTGTGCACCATCTGTACGCATGGCTAGATATATGGCTGTGGGTGTATGAGTGTGTAGCAATGTGTGCACCACTTATGTGATGACGGTATGTGTAGTAGTGTGTGCACCGTCGGTATGAATTTATGCATGTGTACTAGTGTGTTTCACCATGCGATGGTATGTGTCGCATGTGTGCACCATCCATCTATGAAGGGCCCACAATGCATTGTTTTCATTGTGTTTTCATTGTTTGCATTGCTTAAATTCTAAAAGATTGAATAATATTGGTGATTGATTCCAAGGTTTCTTATGCTTGAAATATTTTCATTATTTATGGATGTTGTGAATTCAAGGGAAGAGTAACTAATCGGGCGATGTCTATTAGAAGCAAGCATGATTCACCATATTTTTGTGTGCATAAGATGCAACTACTGATGTGAGGAATGAACAAGGCTTACTTTAGAAAGCCTAGTTTTTGAAATTACAAATGCTCATGTACATAGTTTAATTTTTGGAACATTAGAGGGTTAGCCTAAGGACCTTAACTAAAGGGGGAAAACCAAACTCTATTTCTAGAAAAGGCAAGGTAAATATTTTGGAAGGTGTGTGTGGCTTATCTCCAAATCGTGCATGGAGGAGATGTACTTGTATCATTTGTTGCTTGAAATTATGAATCAATCAAATACATAGGAAGTGGAAGACAAGCACCACTACTATGGGGTGAGATTGCACCTAGCATGCTTATTATCTTTTCCATTTGTGAGTTTTGGAAGATCGTGCATATTTTTGTGTATAGTTTTCATTGTGTTTTCACTGATTTGCAAGTTTCATGAGTGATTCCCATTGTACTACTATCAAAGGCTAATGACCAACCAGCCTCTTGGGACAAGATCACCACAGCCAGCTCCCCACCATGCTCATGTGATGTGCCAAAAACAGTCTGTACCAATCCGACCAACAAGCTACATGACTTCCTAGCAAAAGATTCCATGATCAGCTCACCAGCCTGCACCATCATCAGCCACATAGAACCTTTGAGTGGGATAACCCCCCAAGCCAGTTAACCCCATCATCCCTTACACATGTTGTTGTCTAGGCCATCAAATTCCATACCCACTCTCTCTTCAACATCCCATCACCAGCAAACCAGCTCGCTTCCATGGCAGCTCGAGCCATCAATTTTCATATGAAATGTCCTCCTGTGAGCTCACACTTGCACGTAATTGTCCTCTCCTAGCCCGCGTGATGTGCATAGCGTTTTCCTTCCCATGGAGCCTTCCAAGGTCCTCCTTGCCAATTTCATTTGCATGGGCATGCCACATGGCAACCCACATTTTAAAATTTCCCCCACGTCCTAGTTGATCAAACCAATGACCAATTTTAAAACTCATTTGCCCCTTGCCCCTTCTAGTGGGACCAAACCAATGGCAAACTTGTGTCCTAAGTGTATTTTTCTCTCTCTTTGGACTTGATGATGCACGAGACAATGTGCATTAGATGCAGGCAATGCAAACATGGAGATTGACTCCATTAAGAAAAACCACATTTGGGAGTTGGTGGACTTGCCTACCAACAAGAAGACAATTGGCATGCAGTGGGTGTACAAGCTCAAAAGAAAATCAGATGGTCCATTGATAGGTACAAAACTCGCCTTGTAGCAAAGCGCTATGCACAACAGAAAGTCATAGATTATGATGAAACCTTTGGTTCCAGTTCTCGTATGACCACCATTAGGTGTGTGGCTGCATTGACCGCATGTTATGGAACATTGTAACATCTAATTCGAGAACTGTAACCTCAAAATGAGAACTCTGGGGGAATCTTTTAAAGATTCCCTTCTTTTCATGTGAATTTTACATATTTTTTAAAAAGATGGCCATTTTGCACAATGTCTTTTGACAAAAGACATAAAAAACATCTTTTTTGAAAAATTCTCAACAACGGTATTTCAGAAAACACGCATGAAAACCTTTACTTAGAATACAAAATTCACATAAAATGCAATAATGTCTCAAAGCCATTACAATATGGACCTATGCATCCAATGCAAATAAAAGGGCCATGGCATGATATATTTCAAAAGTCTAACATGCTAGAAATTACATTGCTTCACGGGTATATATGCCATTGATTCTACAAAGAATAGTACTCATCCTCGGATCCTATACCTTCAAATGCACTAGAGCTAAAGCTTTGTGGGGTAAAAGTTGTAAGATCATTCCTCTTCCAACCTATCCACTAGAACATTCTCTGAGTCAACCCTGGGGCACCAACTCAATATGCATTATGTTACTACCCTCGTCCAAAATCTAGGGTATGGGGGGACAAGGTCCTTATCGAATATGCATGGATTTCTTTTAAATTTTAGAAATATGCAAGGGGAAAATATGAAAATCTCATGTTCCCCCTCCCATAAAATATAAGCTACATACCTTGAAAAATATGCAAGATTTATAGATTTGTACATATTTTTCATAATATGTGAGGCCCAAGGGGGGGGTTCTTTTGGATGAGGGGGGGGTAGAACAAAAAATACACTAAAATATGAAAACCCATCTCCTTACAAATTAGTGTAACTTTTTCATGTGTTATCGGAATTTCAAGTTGTTAAGACATATTTGAAGCTCTTTTAGCGTATAACACAACCATGCTATTTGACTAATTTCTAGTCATGGTATACTGTTAAATTCATCTCATACTCAAGATTTTGATAGGCATTCTCACTAAAGGGAGTTGGCACCCCAGGGAGTCAATCTAGCCAATTGGAGATGCCACCCTCTTTCTTGCATGGCGTGTCTTGGCTTTAACTTGTGCATTGCATCCAATCATGTCTTTGGAATATTTTGAGATAATGTTATGTATTGTGTCGCCTTTGCAATTGCCCTGCTTGTCTTAATTCATTGACCGAGTGAGCCAAAATCTTTGAAAGCTCTAAATTATTTGGGAAAAAAAATTAAACTTTTTGTAGATACATATTTTGGTACTTTTGACATGTGAAATGAGCTTGGAAGGCCCCAAAACCCTTAAAAAAATTGCAAACATCGATACCTTCTGATTATTTTTTGGAAAAGCCCAGAGGGAAAAGCATGTGCCACATGCTAGGTCGATGACCTCATCGACCTGGTGCGTATTTGGTCAATGATATTATCGACCAAGAACGTTTGGTCGATGATATCATCGACCAAATGCACGTCAAGTCGATGATATCATCGATCGAGAGCCAGGTGCATGCTTTCTCATCTAGGATTTTCAAAAAATCATCGAAAGGTATGTATGTTTGCAAACATTTTCAGGGTTTTGGGGTCTTTCAAAATCATTTATAATGTTAAAAGTACCAAACTATCAATCTACAAAAATTTTTACTTTTTTCTCTCAAGTAATTTAAAGGTTTTGTCTCACTCAAATAAAAGTTTTCCATTCTTTCTTTATGTGATTTAAAAAGTGGGTGAAAAGTCTAGTTTGGATAATAGTAAGTAGAACATCCTATTAGGTGCAATAAGTTAAGATAATAAAAGTTATTTTTTGATAAAAATACAAAGAGTACGGGAAGGAAAAACTTTAAGACTTTGAGAATATAGAAAATCGAAATATATTTTGCAATATAGTGGAGGCTCTTTTTAATTTATAGGCATGATGTTTGAAAAATGTATGAATTCTATAAGTTTTTAGTTTTTGACTATGCAAAATATAGCTTTTTTTGAAAAAGTTATAATTTTAATGAATTTTTTAGGGAATCTTAAAACGGGTACCAATGTTATGTACCTGAAATAGATGTTACACTGTTATGGATGGAAGATCCATCGATTGGACATTAAAACTGCAAGGCTTGATAGGGGACCTTCAAGAGGTCTATGTTTCTCAGCCCATCGGACTTGTGGGACCTGGCAAAGTATTCAAGCTAAGAAAGGATTTGTATGGTTTGAAGCAAGCTCATCAAGCTTGGTATGCAAGGCTAGATGCCTTTTTGACTAGCTAGGGAATGCAAAATAGCCCACATGAGAGCACCCTCTATGTCACGATGGAAGGGGGGATAGATACATGTGGAAGTATTGACTAGTAAGTCATGTGTCATGACTTACACAAGTGAGGGTAAGGCATAGGAAGAAAGTTTATGGGCTAGTAACCCACATGCCAAGCTTATAGAGTCAAAGGGTCAACTCCTAGACGACACCATTTATGACTAGTTCCAAATAGTGTGTCACTAATTTTAGATAGAGAATCAAGACATGCGAGGCAATGAAAATATTCTGTACTAAGCAACCGATCTTTTTTCTCATTGTATCAATCCAAGCATGTGAAAGAATCATAAAGAGAAGCATATACATATGTTGAAAGAATCATAAAGAGAAGCATATACATATGTTGAGAGATCACGCTCAACATCATGTGATTACATGTGCATAGCACTAACACATATAGAGTGCTAAAAAGGAAAGGGTTAGATGCCCTAATCCTAACCCTAACCCTAAATGAGAATCAAGACATGCGAGGCAATGAAAATATTCCGTACTAAGCAACCGATCTTTTTTCTCATTGTATCAATCCAAGCATGTGAAAGAATCATAAAGAGAAGCATATACATATGTTGAGAGATCACGCTCAACATCATGCGATTACATGTGCATAGCACTAACACATTTAGAGTGCTATAAAGGAAAGGGTTAGATGCCCTAATCCTAACCCTAACCCTAAATGGGTTTGTATATATTCTACATTTTCAACTAAATCTAGTGTACAGTTTATTCATTTGTGGTATGCTCTCTAACTATGCCCTCTCTCCTCATCTCCACTCTTCTCCTCTCCCCTCTCCATATTTTGTCATGGTATCAAAGCATGGTTCTGCCTTCTGCTAAGGCATCGTCCTTCTTGTGAGAGATTGAGAGTGTTTGAGAGATCGAGAGTTCTTGAGTGCTTTTTAATAGGATTCTCTTCCCCTGAGAGAAATTCCATTTGCTCAAAAGAAAATTACACATCTGCCACATCATCCTCCTATCTGCCATGTCATCTGCCACAGTGGCATGCCACATCACCATTGTTGACATCAGCATCAGCCATGTTAGCATCCACACCATCTACCACATCAGCATCCATGTCACTATGCCAGATCAGAATTGACCATTCAAACCTTGGTTAGGTCAACTTGACTCTAGTTTAGTCAACTTGACCTTGGGTTAGTCAACCTGACCCTGGGTTAAGTCAGTTAGTGCCACCTCAGCTATCAAGTCAGCACTGCCCCTTGCAGGCATAGTCCCCTACCAGGTACACTGTGCACACATTGCATGTGACCACTCTTGCCACCTCAACACAAGGCTTCAGAGGCACACCTCTTCATAGGCACAGTCACTGCATGTGACCCCCTAACTGCCACATCATCATTGAGCACATTTGCACTCTTTGCCCCTCCACCTAGATCAAATCGTATCTCTTGATTTAGGAAGAATTTGAGGGCACTCCAAAAAGGAAAATCGATCAATTTTTTGTGCTCTACGTGCTCTTCACATCATGCATACATTTTGGCAAAAGTATCATTCACTTTTGAGACTCATCAACAAATCCACTTCCTACATGCACATCAGCCTCTACATTGACGCATCTAACCCAGCACATAAAAAGAACCAAAGAAAAGAAATTATTTGCTATTCTTTCATCGATAGACAGTTGGTTTAGATCTAGATCAGAGTAGAATAGATCACCATAGAGGAGATGATTTGAATTTCTCCAAGTTTTCAATCTAATCCATGCCCAAAATTCTCGACTAGTTCCTACTCAAAGTCAGTCCCTACACTCACATACGGTTTCACATCATCACATTACCTGAAACCTAATGTTCATCAGTTGAGTGACTAGTCTTCAGTGTTATTGGCACATTGATCAGTGGGCAGATAGCACATGATTTGGTTTCACACACACATGCCCTCATTGTAAAGCCTGTTTGGCTATTTCATGGCATTGTGCACTTTATTCTAGCCTTGTAAAGACTCTTGGCTATTTCCAGCATCATCTACCACAAGCCTTGTAATTCAAATAAGTCCTTTGAGATTTACTATTGTTGCTTTTTGAAACTCTCAAAAGGTGTTTATTGGCACCATTATTAAGTCTTGGAGATTTTAGAGTTGTAAAACTCTCAAAAGGTGCTTATTGACACCCTTATTAAGTCTTGGAGATTTTAGAGGACTCTCTTGGATATTTTAAATTAATCTGATGCATGGGCCTTAATAATACATACATACATATTAACATATACATGCAATGCTTTTAATGCAACTCTAACTTTGGTGTCCCTTTGATGTATGATCGTGCTATTCACTTTTGATGTAATGTTATGCTATTCTTAGAGGATATGAAAGTCTCTATAGAATGTGATGTTAAATTTTATCATTTTCATTTTTTGCAATTCCAAAAAATCTTACTTTTTTGTTTTAATTTGTTTTCTCAAGAGTGGATTTTTTTTAAAAAATATTTAAAAGTACTCCAAAGTACATATAAATATGAATCTAGAGAGTGCACTTTCCAGAAGTACTTAATTTAATAAATGTGGAGAGTGCAGAGTCTAAAATTAATTAAATACAAGTTCTTTAAAAAAGCATGAGGATCATGGTATAAACTTGGTTATGATTAGAGTAGGCATAGTTAGGATGAGGCATACTATGGCATTGGTCATGCTTGTACATGTTACAACATGAGTGCAAGATTGGTTGATTTGGGTTGGTTGGAATTATTTATCCAATGGTACATTTTCGTGGATGTAACACAAAGAATGTCATGTTCATGAAAACTACATATAAGATGCACTCATTGGGATAAGTAATTGCAAGTTACTACCATCCTAAGTTCCAACTCTCCCCGATCCTCTAAGTACTCTAAGTAATTTGGTTACCCCACTGGTCTTTTCATATCAATAAAATTGTCCTTTAGGTGAGAAGAGAATAAGGATGATTGTGCATGGTGAATTTTATAATTTTCGTCTTTTGCAATTCCAAAAATCTTACTTTTTTGTTTTAATTTGTTTTCTCAAGAGTGGATTTTAAAATATATATATTCGAAAGTACTCCAAAGTACATATAAATATGAATCTAGAGAGTGCACTTTCCAAAAGTACTTATATACTTTAATAAATGTGGAGAGTACAGAGTCTAAGAGTCTAACATTAATTAAATACAAGTTCTTTAGAAAGCATGAGGATCATGGTATAAACTTGGTTATGATTAGAGTAGACATAGTTAGGATGAGGCATACTATGGCATTGGTCATGCTTGTACATAATACAACATGAGTGCAAGATTGGTTGATTTGGGTTGCTCGGAATTATTTATCCAATGGTACATTTTCGTGGATGTAACATGAAGAATGTCATGTTCATGAAAACTACATATAAGATGCACTCATTGGGACAAGTAATTGCAAGTTACTACCATCCTAAGTTCCAACTCTCCCCAATCCTCTAAGTACTCTAAGTAATTTGGTTACCCCATTGGTCTTCAATAAAACTGTCCTTTTAGGTGAGAAGAGAATAAGGATGATTGTGCATTGAGTGATAATGGTCATAAATGTGCTAGATTTTTAGGACTATGTTATCAATTTACTTTTCCATTGTGTCATACTGAAGGACTTTGTCAAGATAGTCATAGCCTTATTGAGATTTGATTAGCCCTTATGTTTAATAGGTGGTTATAAAATCATGGTATGTTGTTACAATGTAATAGTTTGATTGTAAAGGAAAGTATTCTTGAAATGTGTTTTTTGCTAAATTGTCATATTTTAATATATGCCTCGTAAGGTTTCCTTTATAAAGTTTTCGAACGATTTTTAAGGCTAGGGGCTAAACCATGTGGAGGGGGACATATTGTAGTTTCGATTAGCAATTCTTAAGGCTACGCAAGTTAAAATTTAGCATTTATGGGTAGGTGGTTTGCAAGTATTTGGGAACCATAACCCTTTATTTTGCTTGGTTGAGATTAAAAACCTTTTAGATGTCGGTGAATCATTTAATGCTTGTGAGCTGCAAACGATTGATATTTGCCTGTAAATATTTACACACAATCCACACAAATGTTTGCATATTTGCGCAGGTCATGCAGCACTATGGAGCGGCCCGGAGGTCGTAGAATGTGTGACCTGCTGAGCCTAGCTATGAAAGCTTTGATCTTCGATTGCCTCGTTTATCCGAAGAGCAAGGTAGAAATACCAGACGTCCCCTCGCAATATATTCCCACGACAAAGGAGGCCAAAACACCTGATGCCAACAGGGTCTCGCCGCCCCGCGTTGATAGTAAAAGGCCAATAGTTTTTCTGTTAAGAATGGCGAATCGAATTGCGTGGGCTCAAAGGGAAAAATCCTAGCAGCATCTTTGTTGACAGCGCCTCCACGCTTCCCCCGTCATGTTGCTGGTGGTAGCGGAATCACCCACGTCAAAAAGTTTGTGGTGGGTTTTCACGACCTTTTATCCTTCCCTTGGTTTCCCTGTGAAGCCCGTCATATATTATATATATCGCTACACGCAGGATTTATCCAGTCGAAAAACATTGCAGCCGATAAACTTGATCCGAAGTTGGGAGCTTTTCCCTCCCTTGAATCTGCTAAATTTCTCGCCTCGGGGATTGCCATCCATTGTGTTCTTCTACCCAAGCTCCTACAGTTCTCCTCCTTTAGGTTAACAGTCAGATCTCTCGTCCTTCTCCAGTTCGCATCACTTCCCGTGCTGGTAATTTCGCCTAGGGCGACAATGGTTGGATCGTCCATTCCATGGCCTACGACTGTCTGGCTACGTACCACGCTCCAGAGATCGCGGAAAGAGCTTCTGGGATGGAAACTTGCAGTGGATCACTTCCGGTAAAAGAGCATGGGCGGAAAACTCTCGACACGGCTGCTACTTCACCTCATTCTAAGGTCGCTAATGTTTCTCATTGTAGTCTCATCCATTCTCGCTCTTCCAGGGTTGACACGCTTCCTCCAGTGCCTCACAACAGCATGTCTAATTGTACTCGGAAATGAGGGGGTGCGTAGATTAGAGAAACTTATTGCTCGAAGCGAATTGCTACCGAAGCACAACAGGGAAATCCAAGGCGAGCGCGTCAGCCGCACTCGTGGTTGTATTTCTACTTTTGATTTTCTGAAAAGAGAGACAGGTATGTCAACCTTGAACGTTGAGGCACAGCGCCTAATGGGATGCAACGCAGAAAGATGGCCGAATTGGGTCCAAGGATTTGAAGGAGTAGCCCAGTCGACGCTAGCTTTCGTGAGGAGTCAGTTGCTTTACAATATCGATGAAGAAGTGCTCATGACAGAATTTGGACGTTCCGAAGACCTGGATTCATACAAGGTAACAAATGATTATCCTCAGTCCGCTAATGCCACGACCGAAGGAGCGAGGGTAGGAAACGTTGCGTTTTCGGAAGGGAAGGCCGCTGCTGAATACCAGCTTTCGAGTTTCTCACAGAGTATGCACTCCAGTAGGGTTTGTACTTTCAATAAGAGCAGCAGGGACGTCGAGGATCTTGCACAGGATGGGAGCAATATGATGTCCAACACTAGACTCGCAGATGGCGACCCGAACATTCCAGAGCTAGAGGAATACTCCGTCAGGTCCACTAGTGAAGACGAGGTAATATGCAAAAATGTCGTGGAATCTACAATTCGTGTTAGTAGGACTGAATCAAAAACTAAGGAAGATGGGCAAATGAACAATGCGACTTCCAAAGCTGCTTCTGACTTTGTCATTAATTGGGTGGAGGGCAATGTCGCAAAACCTGTTGATAAGAATCAAATACTTCTACCGGAAAGTAGCAAGGAGAAGTTGAAGTCCTTTGACAGCTTGAGTGTGATCTCGGGAAAACGTGAACTCACTGATGCTGATTTGCAGAACGTTCCTGGCAGGTGCTTCACACCAGAAGGTGATAGGTTAATGTGGCACAAATGGGACACGAGAACATTGCAAAATTGCAAACCCATCCACGGATTGCCGCTTACTTCAGGGAGATCCCAGATGTGCAAACCCGATTATGAGTTCTTAATTCATGGCAACCCCTATAAGAGACAGCTGGGGCTTCGAAGCTTATCTTTTAAACCAACAGGCCATATTGATGCGCGGGGAAATGTCCCGGAGAAGAAATTGAATAGCTGTCTGGTGTCCAAAAATCTAAGAACTGAAGAGATTGATGAGGATGTGTTAATGGACCAGGACTTGGGATCACTGGCTCCGCCTGCAACGGGCAAGGAAGGGCAAAGGTTGATATCGTCTACCGCCACATATAGGCAATTGGCTGGTCAAGCTGGTAAGGACTGCAACGCAGGTCGCAGGGAGGGTGTAATGCTGGGCAGTAGACTGAACGAGCGGGAGGTCTCGGAGACTGCTCCTTGTGCTTGCCCGAGCACGTTACTGCAGTCAGGCCGTCGAATTTTGTCTGCAGGCAGTCCTACGAGCAAGGCGGAGATGATGGACTTTCTGTGGCAAGTACAAAATAATGAGGCTTCAAAATGGACAATATCAACTAGCGCAGAAAGAAACCAACCGCAGCAGCAACAGTCGGACGTTAAAAAGGAGAATGAAAGCAGGGAAAGACTGGTGGATAAAGCGTGCAAGGTACGCGGATTGACAAGTTGGAAGTACATGTGCTGCAGCGGAGTCGCAGAGTAGTATTGATCCAAGTGCGTCTCAGGAATCACGATATGTGATATGAAAAACTACACAGAGGAAGTTACAAGGAAGGTTGATATTGTTGTCGGACACTACTTTTGAGAAGATTAACACTCACAATTGCTTGGGATCGTTTCCATTTTCTATAGAGGATGGATTGCTCCCAAAGCACCTGGATACAGTGAAAACATAGAATCAATGATCCAATCAAACGGTAGGAGATTGTAGAGAGAAACCCAACACGAAAAACCTCCAAAAAGAAACACCATCTCGACGTTTTGTGATGATTTCCTTGTCACTATGGTTTATACATGAGGAAAGGAGGGGGTGATTTAGAAGATAGAAACACTTTCAATTCGGTTTGTCAACATTTTGACGCACTATTGAAGGAGCTACGTCCTAAACGAATAGAAGATGCTCCTAAAACCACATCCGAATTAATTGGCAAATCCAACATGCCCTCCTTCCAATGAAATTAAGGGTAATGTATTGACCTAAAAGTTGTTACTTCACTTATCCATAAACTTTTAGATTTTGTTTTGTCTCTTGATCTTACTTGTATCTCTTGTATGAGTAGAAGTGAATTTTTTGAGATTCTTTATGCATATATATATATATATATATATATATATACTAAATGATCACATATGCACGAACGTTCTTTGGTATGTTGCTCCATATGTGGAGGTCTAGTGGGCTGCCATTTATTGTTATTGCTTTTGCGAAATGCAAATTGTAGTTAAAACTTTACATTAATTTTTTAAGCATCTTTGAATTTGTTCTATTTTAGACATGTCTCAGCAATTAATATGTATATATGCTTTTATTTTGTGCTTTGTGTATTGTTTTTTGTAAGAGTATGATTCACATGTTGATGGTATTTGTTTTGGTGTATATATGTTAAAAATAATGTATTTTTCATTTTGCTTGCAAATGTGAGACTCAAGTAATATCAATGCCTTCATGGATATATGTATGAGATTTCTCAAGTACTATAGATTTGTCCATTAATATAGAAGAACCTCTAGTGGAGAAGTTTTGAATT
The DNA here is from genome assembly GCF_047967505.1 of Dipteris shenzhenensis. Taxonomy (NCBI): domain Eukaryota; kingdom Viridiplantae; phylum Streptophyta; class Polypodiopsida; order Gleicheniales; family Dipteridaceae; genus Dipteris; species Dipteris shenzhenensis. Next base: position 4,163,684 of record NC_141611.1, on the reverse strand, counting down.
TTGTGTGTAATTTGTGAGGTATGTATGAATCATTTATGGTATTTCTAGTGTCTTATAAACTAATAATATCTCATTGTATTAAATGTGTAGTTCCTTTTATATATTTTGGCAAGGATCTTGTATTTAAAGATTGAACAATTAGTTTATATATTCTTATATTTTTTAAGTTCTTTTATTGTTATTCCATCTTGATGTAGTATTCAACGTTTCCATTTCATTGTAGACATCTTTTTCTATGTAAAGTGCTCATTTTGTAGTGGCTCAAGGGAGTATAAATTGTCAACATTTTTAACTCATGAAATAGTTGTGTACGCAAGTCCATGTGTGGATATATCTTTTGGTGAGAAAGGTAGTTTTTCCATAGTGAGCAACTAGCTATATAAGAAATTATTCAAGCATTAGAATGCTTCTTTTTTAAGGTCCTATGTAAATTGCCTTTGCAATTCAAAAAATTGGAGTCTAATATTGATTTATGTTGGTGGAAAATGCATCAATGTTATTGTATCTTGTGTTCATTCGTATCTTTATGTGGGAATTGTATCCAAACGATATCTTTACCATTGTACATCGACATGGTCATGAAAATTCCATCAACTCCATTCACTAGGCCATCTTGTTGGTTTATATTTCTAGAGCAGAATTTAGTTGGCATGCCCTCTTTTATTTTTATGATTGTTTGTAGTAGTCAATTGGTTGTTTCTAGGATCTTGTGATAATTTCATTTTCTAAATGAGTTTAGAGTTTTAATGAAGTCATTCTTTTTTTTTCTCGTTGTTTTTAGTTATAGCATTTTGTTTTGGTTGCCTGATATGTGTTTTAGATATAGCATTTTGTTTTGGTTGTTGTCAAGGCACAAGGAACAGATTGCAGCTCGAGGATGGCAATGGCACGATATCGAAATGGCAACGGGAGACACTTTTGCAACATTTGCAAAGGGGGTCTTCCCTTTTTCAAGCCTAAACCCTCAAGCTTCAAGCTTGCATTGCCAAGATAGCTTCAAAAAATAGCCACCCAAACTACTCTGTCTTGGAAGAAGGGTGAAATATATGTTCTTTGAAGGAAGTACTCAACCATGTCCAATGTGAGTCTTAAGGTCTTAGAGTCTTACCCAAGTCCACCAATACTATTGTAATTATAATAGGACGTCTCTTGAAGAAGATGAGTCCTAAACTCAAATTTATGTATATGTGTGTCTGTGCGTGTGCATGTGCATGTACTCGGGGGGGTCACTCATCATATGTAACCCTATCATGTGAGTTCAACAGAAGGATTTTTTTTATTTCTAAAATTACAGAAATAAATATACATAAGGGACTATTTAAAATAGTTTTGGAAAAAATTTACAAATTTGTATAGAAAAGGGGTACATTTTGTTTATGAAAAAATTTACAGATAAGGGATTTTAAATATAGGCCTTAAATGCACGTGATATAGAGGGTTTATACATAGTGACCCCCTTGAGTGCATGTACATGTGACACACATACACATGTGCATGCACACACACACACACACACACTAGTTTTGCATACTGCTTATATCTTTGGGTGAAAGGATACTATTTTCCACATGCATTATACTTTTGTATAGTACCTATAACTTATGATAAAAGGAACACACATGAGAGAGAGAGAGAGAGAGAGAGAGAGAGAGAGAGAGAGGACTTTGGATTAATACTCTTAGGTCACAAGGGATAATAACATCGTGTTAATTTTCCATGGTTTTAGAAAGAGTCCTTGGAGACATGCAACCCTTAGCACCCCTTTTGCTAGCAAAGGGGTTTATTAACCCTTGAAACCCCTTTTGTTGGGCTTCATCATCATGACTTGTATTGGTTGGGTGGATGAACCATTTGTCACCCCTTTTTCTGGTGAAAGGGATGTTGAAAACTTCATTAAGCTTCTATTGGCAAGGGCACTTTATTAGCCTACTAGAATGTCCTAATGGTAGGATATGTTTGGGCCATGAAATGCTTGGTAACATAGCATCAAAGGAAATAATTTTAATGCACATGAGCCTCTTGGAATCCAATGGTTGTAGGAAATGTGTGCTCTCAGATGGACGCCACCATGATGCCTTTCACACTAACAAAAGGGCACAATGCACCATGTATATACTATCTATCTTTTTCATTATGCATATACTTAGCGCACCATGCATATACTCATATTTGGATTGTAACCCTCTCTAGCTCTTTTTTTGTGTTGGAAGGTAATTTTTTTTCCTCTAAGATTATTTTCACCATTTGGTTGGATAGATTTTATATTTATATATATATATATATTTTTTTTTACATCTCATCATTCAGAGCTACGATTTGAGAGTTATTACCATTTTTAATTCTCATCACATATCCACGGGCCCTTTCATTGGCAAAAGGATACTAGAAGGATGCAAAGACTTAATTTTGATTTCATGGCTAGATAGAACAAAAAAATAACATAATTTTATTTATTCAAAAACTTACTTTTGATTTCATGGTTAGATAGAGCACAAAATTTCCATCTTTTTTTCTTTTTACAGCTCATTAATCTGAGCTACGATTTGAGAGTTGTGATACTTTTTTCACCATCATCACGTCTCCATGGACCCTTTTGCTAGAGAAAGGGTCTGAAGGATGAAAAATATTAGTTTTAACTACATGGTTAGATGGAGCACAAAAATAGCATCACTTTTTCTACAGCAATCCGAGCTATGGTTTGAGAGTTATGACCAATTTTTTATGTTTATCACATCTCTATGGACACTTTCATTAGCAAAATGGTCCTAGAAGGATGCAAAAAACTACTTTTGATTTCATGGTTAGATAGACAAAAATAATTAAATCGCTTTTCCTTTTGCATCTCATCATTCCGAGCTGTGGCTTCAAAGTTATGACCATTTTTTCACCGCCATCACGTCTCCATGGACCCTTTCACTGGCAGTTATATTTGATTGCATTGTTAGACAAAAATTACATACTTTTTATATCTCACCAAATCTGAGCTAGAGTCGTCACATATCCATGGACCCTTTTACTGGCGAAAGGGTCCTAGAAGGATGCAAAATACTACTTTTGGCTACATCTTAGCTAAGAAAAAATATCTCCTCAGATCCTTTCAAAAAATTTTGTTGCCCAAAGAGTGAATAAACCAAAAATTCATAAGTTTTTTAGGCTCTTTTAGTAAAAAATAAGCTCATAGGACCTTTTCCTAGCAAAAGGGTCATTGGAGCCTTTTTTGGATGCATTCAAATTGAAAATAAATAAATCAATTTTGGTCTTTAAAAAGCCCATGATATTGGATGAAAGGGTCCTATGAGCAATTTTTTGTTGCATTCAAATGAAAAATAGGTCAATAAATTTAGTTTTAAAATGGTCCAAGTGAACCTTTAGCCAATGGAAGGGTCCTATGAGCAATTCCTTTTTAAGAATTTGAGGCATAATGTAACAAAAAAAGGACAAAGGATCCTTTTGCTGACCAAATGTTCCTATTGTCTTTTTTCAAACCACATTTCTAAACCAGGCTGTGCTTGGACTTAATGTGATTGTCCTAAACCAACCCAGAGGTTGGAACATCATGTAATCATGGTTGGTTCATCTCAAACACCAATTATGTGATTGTCTTGAACTAGCGTGGTTGAACAAAAATTAACAACAATATATTTCACAACAGAATGTCAATATATTGGTATTGTCCTAAACCAGCTTGGTGGTTGGGACATCATGCAATAGTAGTTGGTTCAGCTCAAACATTAATTATGTGATGTCCTAAACCAGCATGGTTGAACAAAAATTAACATCAATTTATTTTGCAACAATAGAATAGCAATATATTGTTATTTTACTAAACCAGCCCGTTGGTTGGAACATCATGCAACCATGGTTGGTTCTGTTTGCCACTGTTTCAGCTCAAACATCAATTATGTGATTGTCCTGAACCAGCGTGGTTGAACAAAAATTAACATCAATATATTTTATAACAACAGAACAATAATATATTGTTATTTTACTAAACCAACCCATTGGTTGAAACATCATGCAACCGTGGTTGGTTCAGCTCAAACACCAGTTATGTGATTGTCCTAAACCGGTGTGGTTGAATAGACATTAGTTGTTGACGAGCATGGTGGTTGGAATTCCTGTGTTTCTTAGTACTTAAATTAGTTACATTTAATTTCCTACTATTCGGATCATATACCACTTAATTTCTAGACCGGGATGACTTGGACTTAATGTGATTGTCCTAAACCAGACCTATGCTAGTTCAAGTCAAGCAACAATTATTACTGATTGAAATTGTGCTTGAACTGAAATAAAGAAATATATTGGTATTGTCTAATTGTGAAATTCAGAAATGAAAAGCAATATATTTGTCTACGACTAATGCCAATTTGCTTGCTGACTCATAGGAGTCGAAGCTAGTATAGGAGTCCACGTCAATGCAATGCACATACCATTTCTACATTTCGAATGATAGGGAACATGACACCTTATCTATGCAGCATGCTTTTCTAGTGCATTGGAAATACTTGGAAAAAGAAGATCCCCATGCAAAAAATATTAAACAACATTGGGTGTGGTCAAAGGGTGGTCAAATGGTGCTGCCTCTCAATTTAAATCAGCCCGTGGATTCTACTTTGTCTCAAGGTTCAAATCCATGACCGGTTTAGACATGATGTGGAATTTCTTTGGGTCTAGCCATGGCAAGGGTGGGCATGATGGATGTGGTATTGTTATTGAGTGAGCTCTATTGAAACACCAATTAACATGCCCTCAAGAAAATCTCAATGATGCCCATGATGATGTAACATGGCTTACAGCCAACCTCTCCACAGGGGCACATTCAACATATAGTAAACAAAGCCTTAAGAATAGCGTAGTGCACAGAGTGTTCCATGAAGTGAAAGTGGATGAAGTGCAAAGGAGCCAGCACGATTATGAGAAAATTAAAGGAGTTCGTAGTTTGCACAGCATATGGGGTTTTTCAAACAACCACCTAATCAAAACAAGAAAACTTTCTTGTTTTTGCAATGCGTTCATCACAGGGGATCATGATAATTGTGAGAATATTGCAATTGTAAAGACATGGGAGCGAGTTTAATTTTTCCCTCTACGTTCATATGGAGTGATAAACAATGGAGAGACAAACAACAAGTCGCCATGATTTGAGGAGAGCTTTGATGACCTCACTGACTATCTAAAAGAGGGTGATAACTTTGCAGTTGTTGTTGTCTTTGGAGGGAAGGCAGAAGACCACCAGCTACATTACATGGTCCAAGAAATAGCTGATGGGAAGAGCAGCATGCTTCTGATCAAGAGAGATTCCACCAGAGACTCTAGTGAACATGGAGCAACTAAAGAAATTTGCCCAAGTTCCTCTCACACTGGACAAAGATCATACTCGGCTTACAAATGTACACCAAACTTTACCACTAAGGCTTGAAGATAGGACCAACTAACTGAGGGATAGTTAGCTATGGCCTCATATGCATCAAGGTAGATATGATAGGTGGAAGGCTAGTGACTTGATCCTTTTGAGTGGAAGACCTGCATACTCGGTTTATGGAGCAAAAAATTATAAGTCCAGCACCAATATCAATGTAAATTTTCAAATTTTCAAAGGCACTAATGATGAAGATCCATACAATTACTTGTAGAGTTCCTACGAGTCTATCACATCAATGGTGCCACAACAGATGAGGAGTATATGGATTATTTTCCATCTACCTTGATAAAAAATGCCCAGAGGTAAGAAGATGTCCGGATGAAGCTAAGTGAGCTGAAGCAAAACAAAGCAGAGTTTGTCCAAGACTTTGTACTTAGGATGCGAGCTCTCATCAATCGGTTGACGGTTCCAGATGACAAGTCTATGTGAGCCTGGTTGGTCAGAGGTTGCACCTAGGTAGACTTGCGCAAGCGAAAGATAGTCAATCCGACTAGAACTTATGAAGATTTGCTAGACTGATCTATGACTCTGGAGAAGAGTTAAAGGCTCAAAGAACAAGGAAAATAAGAAAGATGTTGATAGTGATACCAAGGAGATGCCAATTAAGAAAGACGACTGAGCTGAAAAAGGCTTTAAAAGAATTGGGCATTCGAAGGAAGCCAAGCAGCAATGAAAAATGGTGTAACAAGTGTTCTAAGGGTGGACACGTGGAAGAGGAATGCAAGACTAAGTATTGCAGCACCAATACCAAGTTTGATCATGATGAGTTTGAACGTTGGTTCAAGGGTAAAAGTTTCCAAGTGTCAGCAAACTAGGTGACAACTGATGCTCGACCATCAAATGGTAAGCCACCATGTCTTTAGCAGAAGGACAAAGGTAAGAATGGTAAGGAGAAAAAAGACCCATCTAAGATCAAGTGATTTTGTTGTGGAGAAAATCATCTGCTAACTGTCCAATATGGGCAGAACATTTGAAGTTTCTCAAGACTAACATGTAAAGGAAAGAAGTGGATCTAGAATGCTGACTCTCGAGTAGTTGTAACCAAGCTACTAGATGAAATTGATGCTCAAGTGGTCACTTGGTCAAAAGGATCAGTTGCAACCACCAAAGACACAAATTCTTCAAGTAAAGACATCGATTGGAAGGCCCAAAAAGAGTTAGTTGCTAAAATTGCAAGGGAGTGAAAAAGGAAAGCTCCAGCAATGGAGATGCCTGAGCAGACTCAATAGTCTATTAATGAGTGAGGGGAATCCTCAAAATCTCAGGCAAATGCAATAGAACAAAGTGCTTTACAAGAACCTAGTGCGGAACTAGCCTGAGCATGGGAAATACTCAATAATATGCAAGTTAGTTTGACATTTGCCGAGTTAATGCAAATAGCTAGTTATTGTAAGGATTTCTTTGACCAATAGATTAAGGAATCATCCAAGCAACCAAAAGAGGTATAGTCTTTAGATACTATACTTATGATTAATACTTCGATAGTTGATGAGGAAGTGCCAATAAGCACCATCAAGGTTAAGAAACAAACTATACCGAGAGTGATAGTGGGACGGTGGTTGGGGTTCAAAAGAGATGATCACTAAAATAGATAGTCAAGATGTGTGCATTCCTACAAATCCTCAAAAGATTTCAAGTAGTTGTCGATATGAGGAGGTCACTGATCCATTTCTAGAGGATGTTGAATCACAACTTATGGAACTACAAATCCTAACTATGCATGAGATTGACATTTTCCAAGAGGCTATAGATATCAAACAGAAGTAAAGATGAGCAGATTGCAAAGCAAAAAGATCTCTTTCTGAGTACCTTCACTAAAGACATTGAAGGGGAACAAGAGATAGCTAAGATGTCGGTGACTATTATCAAACTCGATACTAGACTTAGTACTTGAAGTTAGTACCAGAGCCAACACAAGGACTAAATCTCAAAACAAAAGATAGCACTGCCATGGTAGTGGTAAGTGCCAATCTTTCTTTCGAGCAACTAGGAGTTACAAGAATTTATTTTTCAGGTATAAGGATGTGTTTGTTTGGAGTTACACTAAGCTAAGAGGATTTCCTTGTGAGTTATGTCAACATAAGATACCCTTGCTACTAGATGCAAAGCCAACTTGATAGCACAGGTACACAATGAATCCTAACTATGCCAAACACATAAAAGCTAAGTTAGATCAACTCTTGCGTGCTAGGTTTATCTATGCCATTAATCATAGTGTTACTATAGCTATTTCCTATTGTGGTTGTGCCTTAGAAAAATGGTAAAATCTAAGTCTATGTGGACTATCAAAACTTAAATGTCAAGATTTTTCCTAATCTCTTTTGAATACCCTTCATTGATGGAATCTTGGATCAAGTTGCAGGACATGAGTTTATGGATGGTTACATTGGTTTTAAGCAAATCATTGTGGCTCTAGAAGATCAGTCTAAGACTTCTTTTATTATAGAATGGGATGCTTATGCAGCCCGAGTTATGCCTTTTGGATTGTTCCACATCCCCATCATCTATGATTGCTTTCGTCGTCTTCTCTACTTCCTTGCTTCCACTACGCTTGATCATTTTTTGTGCTACCCAATCTTCTTTGTCACCACCCTCATCCCCACTAAGTTCCTACATAGTGTTTGTGATCATGGAGGACAGGAGTGAGTATTCATATTGCCAGAGGAGGACAGATCCCGTGTGTCACCTCCTCACCCCATTGAAAGCTTTGAAAATGATGTTCTCATAGGGACTCTATAAGCCAATAGACTCATGAAGTTTGCAACTCTGCCATGGAGAAAGGTATGGGATGAAGCATTGGCCAAAGAAATCCTGGACTTCTACGATGAAAGAGGACCACAATGTCATCCTCAATGGCACCCATCTCTATCTCAATTCACGATTACTTAAGAAAGCTTTCAAGCTCAAGTCATGCTCAACCTGCTTTAGTCACTATCCATGAAAGCATGCATGACACATCACCATAGAACAATCCTAAATTTTGTGTGGCCTTCAACTAACGGAAGACCCGCTTCACAACTTGCCAATGCTATGTGTTGGGCTTATTCATGTATCTACTCAAATGGGAGATTGCATAGTGCAGATCAGGCTAGGTCCAACATAAATAAATAAGGTAGTCCACAGTCTACTGATTGTGGGGGTTAAAGGTCACTGTGCCTTTACCCCGGTTATGTACAATACTCAAACACATATATAAATGAATGAAAAAGAAGATTAGGGTGGTTCTGCACCCACCAAAACTTGTGTGGCTCTCTGTCTCTCTCTCTCTCTCTCTCTCCTTCTTCCGTTCTTGCTTTCGTTGAGAGCACTCTCAACTGGTATCAGAACCCGGGTGATCTAGCTAAGCGTGCGTGAATGCCTGGAAGCTTAGCAGCTTTGTGGGAGGAAGGAGAAGCTTTGTGGGAAGATTTGTGGGGGACTTTACTTGCATTCAAGTGTGCAGAGACCTTGGAGGAACCTTTGGAAAAGTCACTTTGGCTTTGGGAAGTGGTTTTGAGAGCCTGTTAAGTGGTTTCAAAGAAAAAGTCATTTTTTGAGCTTTTCCCTGTTCCATTCGATGACAGAGACTCCGTATTGACTTGTAGAGGCAAGTATTGCTTGCTTTTGGTGTCCACTTCACTTCAAGAGTTGGAAACACCTTCATTCTTGAATCTGGGACCATTTCATTGGATTTCTGACTCACTGTGTCAGTTTTTGCGTTTTTTTGCCCGGGTGTTGGAGTTTACAAACAGCTCTGTTTCCAAAAACGTTCTTTAGTCCATGTGTTGGACCCAGTGATTGAGACCACAGTTTCCAAAACCGTCTGTCTCATTGCGTTCCGGATGCCCAAAAACCCCTACTTGTTAGTTCTTACGCGATTCGATGGAGGATTTTCAGAGTTATAGATCTCTGTGTATTCGATTTCGTCTCTCTGTTATGCATTTTTCATTCTAAGGTTTTGAAACCTTAGATTTATACCACATGGCAGTGGATAAGTGTTGACTCCCATTTCTCACTCATTGGTTGGAATTTTGGAGTTCTGGCAGAAGAGAGATATTTGCAGATTTTCTTGATGAGTCCGATTATGCAATGGTGCCCATGTTTTAAGGCATCTCAGGTTCTATTTTCAGTAGCGGTCATTACTGTGGGACTATGATTTCTTGAGCATATCTTATGCAGATCACTCTGGTTGCAGTTTGAGCAGTGTGCGCTCATTCATGGTGTGCATTGGGTTGCAATGGATGATTTATAGGCCATTTGGATGCATTGCGGTCCTTATTGGATGCACTGATAGGCCCAAATTGCCTTGTGGGATGCTATTTTTATGGACGCTTTGCACGTGGATGCTATTTTATGCTGAGGGACAGCTTTGACACATTGCAGGTGATGCACTGATAGTGCTATGCTCTCTTGGATGAGATATTATTAATGCATATGCCAGTGGACAGTGTTTATGCTTGAGTCATTTGGCACTTATTGGCATTTTGGATTAGTTGGCATTTTCTTTTGGGCCAGATTTGCTCATATGGATGCATAGTATATGCACATTAGTCAGATGCTTTGAGACATGAGTTTTGGTGATATTTCACACTATTGTGGCATACACACTTGGGTGCACCTAGTATTTGGTGTGATTCTCTCTTGCAGGTACTAGCATTTGGGATTTTGTTTCATTTGCATCATGGCATCCTCTTCCATGTCTGAAAAGGAGTTTTTCAGCATTAAAAAGTTTGATGGGACAAACTTTTCTTTGTGGAAAGAGAAAATAAGGGATGTGCTTATTCTAAAGAATCAGATTAAACCCTTGGCAGGGATTGACGCTAAGCCTGCAAATCTGTCTGAGGATGATTGGAATGAGTTGGATGCATTAGCAAAATCTACTATTAGACTTCATCTTGCAGAGTCAGTTTATTTCACAGTAGTAAATGAGCAGACTATGGAAGATTTGTGGAAGAAACTGTGTGCCACTTATGAAAAGGAAACTGCCTCTAATAAAGTTTACCTCATGAAGAGGTTGTTTGAGCTGCAGATGAAGGAAGGGGTCTCCATTGCTTCTCACTTGAATGAATTCAATATTATTTTCAGCCAGCTTCAGGGTCAGAAGATGAATTTTGATGCGGAGACTAAGGCAATATTTCTCTTATGTTCATTGCCATCCTCATGGGATACCTTCCGTACTGCTGTTAGTAACTCTGCACCTGGTGGAGTACTGAAGTTTGATGATGTTGTGGGTAGCTTGTTGGCTGAGGAGATTAGACGGAAGTCTATGGACGGCAACAAGCAGGATGCAGCCTTAAATGTGCAAAGGGTCAGATCACAGGTCAGGGGGAAGTCCCAAGAAAGAGGGAAGTCTTGTAGCAAATCCAGGGCATGAAACATTGAGTGTTACCACTGTGGCAAGAAGGGCCATATGAAAAAGGATTGCTACAAGCTGAAAAGAGAGCAAAAGGATAAGAAAAACAATGCAAATTGGTGTGCAAATCAAAAGGAAGAGAGTCCAAGGGAGGACAAAGGAAAAGTGAAGATTGAGGAGATCAATGCAGTCACACATGATAGTGACAATGACGTTCTCTTCATGTCTAGTTTATCTGCAGAGTTGCTTACCACTTCAGATGATGCATATTCCCAAGATTGGATTTTGGATTCTGGTGCTTCATTCCATGTTACTCCCCATAGGGAATGGTTCTCCACTTATGACAGTGGAAAGACAGGTTGTGTGCATCTTGGAAATGACTATGCATGTGACATAGTGGGAGTAGGTGACATAAAGTTTTCTTTTGCAAATGGGTCTGCATTTATTTTGAAACATGTGAGACATGTGCCTAAGTTGACCAAGAGTCTTATTTTAGTGGGTCAGCTAGATGATGCTGGTTTTCACACCACTTTTGGCTTTCAGAGTTGGAAAATCCAGAAGGGCTCTATGCTTTTGGCCAGGGGTGCCAAATGTGGGACTTTGTATCCCTTACATGTATCAGGGGTATTTGATCATGTTGTTGCAATAACCGAGCAGCCAAGCACTTCTTTGTGGCATTGCAGGTTAGGGCACATGAGCCAGAATGGAATGAAACTCTTATGCCATTTGGGTTATGTACGGCATTTGAGTTTCTCTAATTTTGAATTTTGTGAGCACTGTCTCTATGGGAAACAGACTAAATCAGCCCATAAAAGAACGGGAAAGAAAGAGTTTGAAAAGCTTGATTTGGTGCATTCAAACATATGTGGTCCCATACCTACATGGTCATTAGGCAGGGCTGAATACTATGTGACATTCATTGATGATGCAACTAGGAAAGTGTGGGCTTATGCTATAGCTCGGAAGAGTGATGTGTTCTAGGTATTTCAGAAATGGCTGGCCTTGGTTGAGAATCAGTCAGGTAGAATGCTTAAATGCCTACGAACTGACAATGGTGGAGAGTATCTCTCTCATGACTTTCAGCATTTCTACGATACACGTGGGGTTAAGAGGGAGCTCACATCCCCTCATACTCTAGAGAAAAATTGAGTTGCAGAAAAGATGAACCGTACCATTCAAGAAAGGTTGCAATGCATGCTTTCCAATGCAAGTCTTTCTGGTGGTTTTTGGGCTGAGGCAATGAAGACTGCAGTGCATGTGATCAATAGATCACCTAGTAAGAGTTTGGATGGTGGTATTCCTGAAGAGGCATGGAGTGGCAAGAAGCCCTCTTACTCTCATTTGCATATATTTGGGTGTGAGGCATATACACATGTGCCAAAAGAGCTTCGAAAGAAGCTAGATCCTGAGCCTAGGAAATGCATCTTTCTGGGTTATGGTGAAAGTGGAGAGATGGGCTATCGTCTCTGGGATCCAGAAGCAAAGAAGATCATACGTAGCCATGATGTAGTCTTCAATGAGAAGAAGATGCATAAGGCACCCATGAGGGATGTGGAAATGAGGAGAATCACTTTCCAGGATGTGAATGCACCTGCATATGTTGATAGACAGCAAGCTGTCCATGCACCAAATGTGCAAGAAATGGTACCACCAAGTACTCCCACAGGTATACAATCAAGGGTAGATGATGGATCATCTATTGGTGGAAATGATGAGCCAAATGTGGCTGCTATACAAGTGGGACAGCAAGCTGAAATGCCCTTGAGAAGATCATCTAGAGTGTCTAGACCGCCTGATAGGTTTGTTCCAGGGATAGACTATGTGATGCTTACTGATTGCGGGGAGCCTTCTTGCTACAGAGAGGCTATGATGCACGAGGATCAACGCAAGTGGGAGTATGCTATGCAATCAGAGTCAGAGATGAGTTCACTTATGAAGAATAAGACTTGGGACTTGGTCTCTTTGCCACATGGAAAGAAAGCATTGCCATGTAAATGGGTCTACAAAATGAAGGTCACAGGTGATGATGTGCCTAGGTACAAGGCTCATTTGGTCGCTAAAGGGTTCAAGCAAGAGAAGGGTGTGGACTTTGATGAGATATTCTCTCCGGTTGTGAAGATGACCACACTTAGATGCATGCTTGGACTAGTGGCATCAAAGGATATGGAGCTTATGCAGATGGATGTCAAGATAGCTTTCTTGCTTGGGGATTTGCATGAGGAAATTTACATGGTGCAGCCGGAAGGCTTTGAAGAAAAGGGCAAAGAGCATTTAGTTTGCAAGCTGAAGAAGAGTCTCTATGGTCTTAAGCAAGTGCCTAGAGAATGGTATCAGAAGTTTGATGCTTTCATTCAGTCCCAGGGTTTTAGAAGGAGTGAAATTGATCACTGCCTCTACACTAAAAGGGCTAAGGATAATAGCCTGATAATCTTGGCACTATATGTGGATGATATGCTATTGGTTGGCAAGAATACTTATGAGCTAGATGCATTAAAGGCCAAGTTGCATGAGGCCTTTGATATGAAGGATTTGGGACTTGCAGGTCATATTCTTGGTATGCGCATCACGCATGATCGGAGTAGGAAACTCCTTTGGCTTTCACAAAAAGAGTATGTTACAAAAGTATTGCAACGTTTCAATATGGAGGGGGGGAAGGCAGTGAGTACTCCATTGCCTCCATATGTGAAACTAAGTCATACAGATAGTCCGAAATCAGATGAGGAAAGGGCCATGATGGGCAAGGTTCCTTATGCATCAGCAGTTGGGAGTCTTATGTATGCTATGATAGCTACTAGACCAGACATTGCATTTGCAGTGGGAGCTGTTAGCTGGTATATGGCTAATCCAGGAAAGAGGCATTGGGAGGCAGTTAAGTGCATCATGAGGTACATGAAGGGTACCAAGGAGACGTGCATCTGCTTTGGTAAAGGAGACATGCGTGTACTTGGGTACATAGATTCAGACTATGCAGGGCATGTGGATAGCAGGAGATCCACTTCTGGTTATGTGTTCACCTTTGCAGGTGGTGCAGTGTCGTGGATGTCTCATGCACAGAAGTGTGTTGCTTTGTCTACCACAGAGGCTAAGTATGTTGCAGCCACAGAGGGTTGCAAGGAGGCTATATGGCTTGATCGGCTAGTGGGAGATTTGGGGATTCATACAGGTGTACCGACATTGCATAGTGATTCCATGAGTGCTATTCAGCTAGCACGGAATCCAGTCTTTCATGCAAAGACCAAACACATTGAGTTCAGGTACCATTTCATTAGGGAGGTACTTGAGGACAAGCGCATAGAGCTTGTCAAGGTTCATACAGATCATAACCCTGCAGATATGCTGACGAAGAGTCTACCTAGTCAGCGGTTTGAGTATTGTCATGTATTGATGGGCATTGGAGAGTATGCTCATTGGTTGTTCTCCCTTAAAGGCACATTGTCCTTTAAGTGGGAGGTTGTGGGGGTTAAAGGTCACTGTGCCTTTACCCCGGTTATGTACAATACTCAAACACATATATAAATGAATGAAAAAGAAGATTGGGGTGGTTCTGCAGCCACCAAAACTTGTGTGGCTCTCTCTCTCTCTCTCTCTCTCTCTCCTTCTTCCATTCTTGCTTCTGTTGAGAGCAATCTCACTGATAAAGGGTGGCATGAAATGAGGCACTCCCATCTTCGGAGGAGAAATGGAAGCTAGGCTCCAATGGTGTAGAAAATGTCTTGCAATCCTCAAACTGGAAGCGGTCTAAAATCTATCCAGTGTACTTGGATTGACTCATCATTATACCCCCCTCAACATATGCAAAGTGGATGCCCAAATAATATTGTTATTGTCCCATGCCTATCATTGCAAATGATTTCGACAAATCATCCTTGAAATTTGCAATTTTCCCATATCTGGCCGAGTGACGAGCATGTCATCCACGTAAAGAATGAGAATTATAAATTCTATAGAACTCTTTCGGACATACAGAATGGCCTCTATAGGGCTGTTCTAAAAGACACGGGCTATCAAAGTATCTTGGCATACCATGCCTGGAGTGCCTACTTCAATCCATAAAGGGTCTTTTTCAATCGGCAAATTTGAGTTTCAGAACCTTTTTGCTCAAATCAAGGAGGCTGAGTGACATAGACCTCTTCCTATTTACACCATGAAGAAAGGTGGTCTTAATCTCTAATTGATGAACCACCCAATGTTGGTGGGCAATGATGCACCATATGGTCCTAATGCATGAGGTGGGAGAAAAGGTTTCCTCAGAGTCAATGCCATGATGCTATGCATATCCCTTGGCAAAACTAAGTGGGCTTTGAAGTGGTCAACACTACCATCAACTTTCCATTTGACCTTATAAACCCATTTTCTGCCTATAGCACGCTTGCCTTTAGGCAAGTCACATGATTCCCAAGTACCTTTTGCATGAATGGACTCAAGTTCAGCATGCATAGCATCCATCCATTCTCTACCATTAAAAGCATCCTTATCACATAGTGGCTCTTCATTACAGGCAGTGGCAATCAAAGCTATAACTAAAAATTTCCCTACACATGTTTGTGTGCACCTCTAGTGCAAGCAAGGAAAGGTTCATCCTATTCGCTATCCCTGAGGGTATCCAAAAGCCAATGAGGGATTGATTTTTGTTGTCTTATGACAGCCCTTTCCTCTTCAATTGCCTGCTCGATAGCATGATGATCAATTGAAGGCATATCAAGTGGAGCAAGAGCAATAGGAGGAGGATGTGAACCACTAGAAGCATGTGGCATGGTTGTCTGCACTGGTTGATCTAAATATTTAGGAGACTAAAAGAGGCAAAGCAAAGAATCAAAGACATTTGAGGCCTCAAGGGATGGCTATTTTTTGCAGTCCAGCCAAGGTAAAGGATCATACTCAGTCAAAACAACATCCTTGTTGATGATAACCTTGCCCGTGCTAGGTTGATACAACTGATATCCCTTGCTTTAGCTGCAGCCAATAAAAATGCATTTAATGGCCTCGTCTTCAAACTTATGCCTTAGCTAAGATGGAAAATGCACATATGCCAATGACCCTAACACTCGCATATGTGAAATAACAAGCTTCTGGCTAATCCATGCCTCATAGGGTGTGATAGTCTTCAATGCCCATATGGGTACTTTGTTGAGTACATAGTTGGAGCACATGATGGCATCCAACCAAAAACAATTTGGCAAATACTTTCCCTTAAGCATGCATTTTCTATTTCTATCTCTGTACGATTCAAGCCCAATTTGTTAAAAGAGTATATGGTATCACTAATGAATGATACCCTAGGCTGCTAAAAATTTAGAAAACTCACAAGACATGTACTCACCCCCCTGTCAGTGCAAAGAGTCGAGTTTATCCCGCTTTCATTTTCCACCATGGTAAGAAAATGTCTAAAACATGAGAAGACATCCAACTTGGCTTTCATGCCATAATCTATTTGAACCTTTTGAAGTCATCCATGAATGTGGAAATGTATAAGTGGCATGTAAGTCATGTTGTTTGCATCGGCCGGCATACATCTCTATGTATGAGATGCAACTTTATGGAAGCACCAACAGCCCCATCCTTTGGAAATGACAACCTGTGCATTTTTTCCAACAAGCAGCTCTCACAAACATGTTTAGCAAGTGCATGCAGGGGTGGGAGTGCTACCACGATATCCTATGAATGCATTTTCACTAGACTTTTGTAATTCAGATGCCCCATTCTCTCATGCCACAAGTGAGAATCTAAAATTTCGGATTCTTACACCAAGTTAGCCTCAATAGCCAACAGTTTTTCATAAACATTAAGGTGGTACATCCCACTGGAAAGCAACCCAATAAGTACAATACATTCATCATATTGGTTGTCATAAAGGGTACAACAATAACTCTTAAAAAGAACATAAAAGCCATCCAAGGAGATGGCTGAGATAGAAATGAGATTCTTCTTGATATCTGGCACATATAACACTTCCAGAAGAGTAATTGTATCACTTGATACTAAAATGACCTCAACTTGGCCAATCCCCATCACAGGATAAGATGCATTGTTGGCACGTCACTATGCGACAGTCCACCATGTGGAGCAGCCCCCAAAGACTAAAAGAGAAATCTGCAAGAAGTAATGTGCTTAGAAGCATCACTGTCAAACTACAAATTTGACTCAAAAATTTGAGATAGATAATGTTGTAGCATGCTTCTCTGGATGTTGTAGGATGCTTCTCTGGCTGGTACTGGCACTCATCATGAGCAATGTTCACTGCCTCATGAACATGTTCAGGGGCATGCAATTTCTTGCCGATGTCAATGCTCTTGGATGCAATGTCTACAATAAAGTGTATCTTGCCTCCAAAATCCCCAAATCTACCAATTCAGAGACTACTAAAAAAAGTAAATGTCTATAATTCTCACTCACACTGAGTGAAAAAATACCTGCAAGTTCGCCAAAAACCTTTCCCTTTGCAAAATTGAAGCCCAATGTGAAAAGGCCCTATTGTTAAAGGGCAAATTGCAAGCAAAAGAGGGCAAATTGAGGAAAAGCCCCCAAAATTGTCTCTCCCAAATTTTGGCAAGTTTGGCATGACATACAAAGTCAAGAATATTGATAAAATTTTGAGCAAGGTAGCTCCAAAATAAGCTTTATTTTATTATAATTAGTAGACATCCTATTCTTGGACACAACATGTCCTAGAATTACTAAATGCTTCACCCAATTGGCATTTGAGGGGGTTGAGAGATATCCTATATAGATGACTTCTAGCAAAAACCAATCTGAGGTATCAAAGTTGCTCATCCCACTTTGAATGAGCACATAGATAATTAAGGAATACTTCTAAGAGATCCCTGAGTAGATAGTCTTTAAATTCCATGCTCATCATATGTGGCTGGAGCATTGGTGAGAAAATATTCCCCCCCTGTTCAATTGCAAACGCTATTTTACGTTGATCTTTGATAGCAATAAACACTCTTAAGGATTTGCCTTATAGGAGATGGCCATGGTAGATTCCATAGAGAAGGCCATGGTAAACCATCAAGGAAGTTATATGCCTCCTTCCTAGCCATCAAAAAATCCATCAAGGAAGTTATATGCCTCCTTCCTAGCTACTCTTTCCAATGTTTGGTAAATGGGAGTAGGTAGTAATTGTGATGAGTGGCATCATTTACATTTTTAAAATCCATGCATACTCAAATCTTATCATCTATCTTTATTATTATCCCTATGGGAGATACCCAATCTGTATACTTGATCTCATAGATGAATCCTATCAGTTTTTGGATCTCTTCCTTCATAAACATGGCATATTTATAATTCATTGGAAAAGGGATTTGATGGATGGGTTTTGCATCTTCTGCCATAGGAATGGTGTATTGCATGACTTTTAGTTGTACACCCTTCATGTCAGTGTATTTCCATGTAAAACAATCTGTATACTCCATAAGAGGTGAGATCAATGATTCTTCTTATTCTGGTGTGAGGTCATCAATGATGTAGACCAGTTTAGGGTCTTTTAGTATTTGTTGCTAGATTCACTTCCTTAACCTTAATGGGACCCTTAGAATTTGGGATGTCCCTTGGCAGTTGTTCCTTTTCTGCATTGATGGATCCTACTGGGGCTATGACTCATCTTAGTCATGAACCCCAATTCGATGAAAATTTGTGATGAGATGTGGTGGCTCAAACGTACTTAAGACAATTCCGGTCATATCTCATCTTGAATTCACCTTTCTTTACCTTAAAAACACTAAGCATGTTGATCATATTGAGTGGTACAATTACATGTTGCACCTTTTGATCGGGGTAACAATTTGTCTCCCCCTCTTCTCTGGAATGACTATGGTTGCAGGTATATGCATCCAAAAATGAGAGAATTTGGGTTCTAGAAGTAGAGCATACCAATGATCATACTAATACTCACCCTCACTCTTCTCATTACATGCTTGGTATACATTACTGATGTCAATTGTTGAGTAGTATCAAGGTCAATTTGCAAATAGATTCTTAGACATAGGGTGAGCCTTTCATGTTGGAGATCCACCCTGATGACTTGCTCATCATTCCATAAATAAATTTTGTTGGAGCTCCGAGACATGGACCATTCCTATAGTACACATGAAAGGTATATCCAATATGATTTCATAGGAATCAAGTTGATTGTAGAAATCCATCACAACAAACCATACCTAATACATAAAACCAATGGTTTTAATTTTAATGTCTTTGAGAACTCTGATGGGTTGAGTTGTTGCTCCATCGGCTAATTTGACTACCAAGGAAGCACTATCAAGTTTGGGTTTTCCCCACTTCTCCCAACATTGTTTGGTGATAATGCTAACACCTACTCCTCCATCTAAGATTGCCATAACATTTTGATCATGGTAGGAGATGGGTAATGATGCATTCATGTCTTCGTTTTCAAAATATTGGCCCGATTTAATAATTGGCACCTTTGGAAAATCTTGAGAGCCCTTTTGGGGATTTGATCACCTTGTGGTCTAAGGGTCTATGTGTCACTATTTGCCCATTCATCCGATCAAAGAGGTCCCTCCAAAGGCTAGGATTACCTCATAGTAGTGTTGCAATGGGTGGTTCACTTTTGTGGATAGAACTGTAGTCAATCTAGCAATATCTCGAGGGCCTATGGCAGTGAACTCCAATTTAACTAAATTTGACTCTTCAAAGCCATAAAAGGATATGTTGTCATCCTCTTTCAATTACCATAATGTAGGGGCTTCTTCAAACATTCTCTACATTAGTGTGACCCCTTTTATTGAAGAGCTTGAGGCACCTTCCTCTTCCACTTTCTCAAGTACATGCAAGGGATTACAGCCTGAGGTGGCTATCTGGTGCCTTGGATGAACTATATCAGTTCCCTTACTTGACTTGAGCTATTTCTTGAGCTTTTTTTATCATTCATGCACCAAATTCTATGCTTTAATGAGGTGTTGTTTTTCTACTAGGGGTTTGGGGTACTCACCATGTCCCTTGGGTGTTGTAGTCTGAGCATGGATTATGGTTCCCATTATAGTGTGAGTAGGATGACTAGTCATTCCCAGTAAGATCATGCGTAGGGCCTTCCCAATTGCTAGGTAACTCTTCCACTGATACCTGATTCATGGGATTGATTCACGGTGGTAGTGTTTAAGGTCCCAATAATAGTGGGGGTAACAGGATATTTTAAGTTCTATTCTAGCCTTGATTGGTAGGCATGGTCCCTTGTATTGCCAATTGCACCTGATTGGATGAATTGCAAGGTTGGGCAAAGTTAATTGTGGCCTTGGTTGATACATTGATTTGGGACTCACCTTGGGAAAATGGCATTATGATGTATCATAATTTCCCCAACATGCACCGACTCCATAACAAGAGAAAGTCCTGGCCTCTGTTGATTGCCCCAAATCACGGGAATCGAAACAAGCACTTATCAAACACAATGAGCACAATATAGTGTAGGTCTAGCCCTTAAATTAAGACACTCATTGGTCCACCACTAATTCCCAATCCAAACTCCACACCATGCGTCATCATGCCATGGGTACAACTGAAGGTTTCTAGGAACTTCCTTCAACCCCTTTTCCACTATTGGCTTAGCTGATTTTGTAGATTTGTTTCCAATCCTTTCACATTCATTCCCTTAGTGCTCATGTTTTCCTCTTTAGTTTCACCTGAAGTAGTGGCCTTCAAGGTTTGTGACACTTCAGACGGGGTTGAGAAAGATTTTTTCCTTTAGGATTTCTCCATCATGTTGTCACTTAAACAAATCATAGTTTTACTGCACAACTCAAATGATGTGGGATCCATTACAAACAAATAATCATGAAGCTTAGTCCCATAGTCCTATGAGGAAGCATGGTAGCAATTGTGCATCACTCATTCTCTCATGAGGTTCACATCAAGTGTTCAATTTATTTATCTTGGTGATATAATCATGAAGGGATACAATCTCCCTTTGCTTGACTTTATACAACTGATTGATGGGGATCCATATTGATCCACTTGGGACAAACCCCACTATAATTGACATATGCAAGGTAGTCCATTTGATCTTTTCCTGTGGGTTCAAGGCCCTAAACCATTGTCCAGCCTTACTGTCAAGGCTCAAGGCAAGGGCATCAATCATGTCTAGGTCTCTGATATCACCAAATGTCTCAAAATTTATTTGAATCATTCCATTTGAGATACTAGGTTTAGTGGTCAGTTTGGAGATTGTAACTGGTTTGCTTCTTGACATATTTGGTTCCCTTCCCGTGAATACTCAAGGTGTGTCCCCCCCTTCCTAGTGCTTGCACCAGGATTCTCATAGTCTCATCTATGATTACTATTTGTAAAATGGGAGGAGTTGAGGGTACATCGATCTTGCCCTGTACAGGGGACGAGCATTTTCTGAGCGAAATCTTCCGAGCGTCCGAGCGAAGGAAAAAAAAAGCTTCCAACTATGCATAAATATGGCAAAAATCGATCAGAAGAAAACATAGTTTCACTTAGAAATATGCAAAGTATTATAGCAATGCCTATTTTATACAAAAATATTTAGGTGAATCTGTAGGAATGGTGAGAGCATAATGGGATGGCTTTTGAAGAAACCCACATGTCGAGTAGACTTCTCTATGAAAATTCCCTTATGATCCTTCTTACAACTTTTACTTAATAGGGGGTGACACTGAAAACCCTCTCTCAACCTATCTTCATGAAAGAGTTTCTTCAAAGAAAACTCATTGAAGCAAGCCATCCAGGTAGTTTCGCCAGCGAAACCTCTTTGAAGCAAGTCTCCCAAGGTAGTTTCGCTGGCGAAACTACCTTGGACAGCACTTTTAAAAGTGACATAACTTTCATATCCAATGTCCAAATATAGTCATTCAACCACTCAAATTGATCGGAACACCCCATTTGAGCACATCTATGAAGTTATATTTTGGAAAATCTTTCATATATAGTATTAAATATTACATGTATTTTATGAGAGTGATATATAAGCCCAAGTTAATACTTATTTATCGTAATTTAAACTTCTTTAGAAACATGTCCATAAATATGCTATAAAAACACTAAAAAGATATTGCCATATGATATAAATGTGTTAATAAGTAATTATATATGCATAGTATTATTACATTGAGAGTGATTATGAGGAATGTTTCTTAAAGGAATCAACACTTTTTTAAGGTAATAACAGGGGTACAAAGGGATGTCTCTAAATAAGAAAATTATGTTGTGTAAAAATGAATGAGTGACTAGTCTGTATATTTTTATGATAAAGGGATCTAGTTCTAGTGAAAATAAAAGTGTAAAAACCATGTTTCCTAAAGAAAAACATTTTTAAAAATCTCTTGAAAAACACGCTCGGATAAACCTGCTCATAGGTTTTTGCTCGTAAAATTGACGCATCCCCCTGTACATAGGTGGTATAGGTGGAGGGTTCCAAGAATCAGGTGGATGAACAAATGTGGGGTTCGAAGGACCTCATCCATTTGGCATTTGCATTATGGCCTAAGGCTGATTGGGTATCATGGGTTGAACCAGAGGTCCATCCTTTATTTCTAATGTCAAGCTCCTTCTCACAAATGCTTCAACTAAAGTGAATGTCAATGGGAAGATGAGTGATCCTTTCTTTTTTAAAAGATTAATCAAACAAGGATGCCCTTTGGCTCCTCTACGTTTTACTATAGCACTAGATGCTCTTGGTTGGCTCCTCAGAAGTCAAATTTAAGAGGGAAGTCTCTAGAGGATTGAGCTTATGAATGGTAAATAGCTTGTCTATCAACAATTTGTAGATGACACTTAACCCTAGAAATAATGAGCAGGATGTCAGTTGTGTGATGGATTGTCTTGATGTTTTTTGTAAAGCCTCAAGATCTTTGATTAATCATTCCAAAATAGGGTATGATACTCTAAGTGGCAAAGAATAAGAGGTTTTATAGCAGAGCTAGGGTGTCCCAAAATCCAAAAGGGCACGATGTTTAGACTTTTGGGCATCCCAATGGGCTTTGAGATAGCAATGAAGCAAATGTGGGAGTGGTTCTTAGATAGAAAAGCTGGATAAGTGGAGAAGCTTCTAGGAAAACTTGGCAGGGAGGAGATTGGTACTCAACCACTGTCTCTACCCTATATCTATTGTTTATCTTTCTTGCTGGTCTCCCTCTAAAGCTGGGCTAGATAGATTCATCAGAATGTGTAGATCCTTTTTGTGGGGAGGAAATAACAAAATTTCCAAGGTAAGATGGAGTTACTGCATTAAGCCCAGGGAAGAAAGGGGTCTAGGTGTTATAGATATTTCAGTTGGTGCCAAAAAACTTTCTGCCACTTGGATAATTAATGCTCTACTAAATCCAGAAGATGACTAGGTTCAACTTTTATTGAGAAACATGAGACACATCTGACCCTACAGGGCTCCTAATTGGAAAAATTATTCTCATACTTCAGCTATATTCAACCCTGAACCCTGCAAGACCAAAGGAAGCTCACTATGGAAATCTATTTGGGGTGCATTTGAAGAGATAAAAGCCTTTCTTCAATTCTCTGGTAAAGGGGCTTTCATGGCCATTGACTCAGTCTGGGTTTCAACAATATTCAGAAGTTGTATACTAACAGAGGAGCAATTTATTTTGGCATTTGGTCTTTTTAAGAAGGGGCTACAATCTTGGGGCCAGTTATGGAACAGAGAACTTTTCAGATGGAAGGCATGGCAAGAAATTAGAAGGGAATTTTCTCTCACCAACCAAGTCAAGGACTTGTCATGGGGAGGCTGGAATTATGGAAGGGAGAAATTAATTGGAAAGGAAGCTCTGTCCTGTGTATACATAAAGAATTCAGTTGGGAAGGATATTCTTCCATACTTTCAATACCAACTCCAACTATTGACATGGATGACCTTTTTAGAACACTTAATGTCAAATGGAAATTAAAGGATAGTAGAGTTGTTTGGTATGCCAAGTTTGATAGAATTTGGGCTAAAAATTTTCTAGAGAAGACATCTTATCTTGCTTGGCTTATCCTCCATAAAGCAGATACTATTCATCCAACCCATTTGATGGGCCATCGAGGGGCAAAATCGCTCAAGGTGCTGGAAAGAGTGGAGGAAGAGGAACACCTCCGCTTTGAACAGTCAGAGGCTTCCAATCTGATGCAGAAAATGTTCCAGGAAGACCCAGTGCTACAAAACCTCCAGGAGAAAGGAGACCTATACAGCTTTGAGGACCTATTGTCCATGGAAGAAGAGGCTTCACAAGAACTCTGTGATAGTGCTAGGTTGGCTGTCGATAGAGGTAAAAATTTTGATCGCTTCCCTGCTAAGAGGAAATCCCATCCTATGGCATAATCTATCCAATTGGATGAATAGATCACTCTTGCCCCCAGTCCCTTCCAGCCATAAGCCCAACCAATCGTCGCCAGAAAAGGGGCAGAACCTACCCAAGGTTCCCATTAACAAGCTAGGCTAATACTTTGAGGATAATGAAATGAACACCGCTATCCCCATAATCTATCAAAACCAAAAGGTTGAGGCCATCCTAGATGGGGGAGTGGGCATGAGTGTCTGTACCAAGGAATGTTGGGTGAAATGGGAAAAACCCGCACTCAAGCAAACCCATCTGGTAGTAAAGTTAGCCGATGGGGGAACTGCCAAGCCTTTGGGAGTACTTACTGGCATAAACATTAAGGTATTTGGATTCATGTACCTCATCAAGTACGTAGTCACGGACTTCACTCGATAGCCGAGATATGAAGCTATCCTAGGTAGGCCCTTCTTATGAATGTCCAGGCTCATGCACTACTGGCGTACTGATAACATCTACTTGCGGCACGAGGAGCAAATCATGAGAGTGGACTTGCACACCTACAAGGCCCACCCCTTGTCAGGACACCTCTTTGCCGCAGAGGCCGACACCATTGCTTGAACCACCTCCGTGAAACTATTCCAACCCTGTGACAAGGAAGAGGATGAGAAGGAGTCTGACTTCTTGTATGCACCTCTTCCTAAGCTAGAATTCTCACAGAACTAGATGCACATCTTAGCCAATATAGATGTCCCAAAGAGGGTAGGGTTTCAGATCACCACCCCAAAGCTCAAGGGTCTTTGACCCCGATGGTTCCCCTAAGAATGTTTAACATGCTCAAACCCCGAGAGGTACACAAGGGAACCGTGAGGGTAAAATTAGATCTCCACTAGCTATCATACGTAGGGGCCATGACTGCTCACCAGGAGTTCTCCTCCAATTGGGGAGCCAAGGTGAGTAAGAGAACCTCCCCCGTCGGCTCTATAAGTACAATGAAAGAGCCCCCTTCAGGTCTGAAACCCCTTGTATCCAAAAGCCCGACTAAGGCCAAAAGGACCACTTCTCCTACAAAAATAAAGGAGGAGACTTAAGAAAAAGAGGACCTAAAGTAGGTTCCAGCCCATTACAAGGCCTACAGGATTGAGGATCGCAAGATCCTATACCAACAAACCAAACGGTCTCGGGAAGACGGATGCTCCTAAGGTTATGATATGCCAACCCCAGTCAAGGAGGTAAACCTAGCCCCATAAACCTAGCCCCAGAAGGGCAGGACCCCCAACTCGTATTCATCGCCAATGATCTCACCCCCAACAAGGAGAATGCCTTAATTACTCTTTTACAAGAGTACAAGGACTACATGGCCTGGAAGTACACCAACATGAAGGGAGTTCCTGCCGAAGTAGTGCAGCATACAATCCCCATGCTAGACGATGCCAGGTCGACGGTATGTCAACGCCCCTACCCTATGAATCCCAAATATGCACTCATAGTGAGGGAAGAAATCTAGAAACTCATAGATGTAGGATTCATCTATGAGATTGAGCATACGGACTGGGTATCACCCATCGTAATAGTCCTAAAGAAAAATGGAAAAAATAGAGTATGTGTGGATTTGAAAAAGGTTAATGTTGCCACTAGATGTGACCACTACCCCTTGCCATTCACGAAACATGTTCTAGAAAGGGTAGCCAGAAAGGAAGCCTATAGCTTCCGAGACGGATTTTTGGGTTACAACCAAGTGTCTATTGCCCCAAAAGATCAACATAAAAGCGCCTTCACAACCGAGTGGGGTGTGTATGTGGCTAGAGTGATGATATTCAGATTAGCCAATTCCCCTGCCACCTTTCAATGGATGATGATCACCGTATTCAAAGAATATCTGAGAGAATTTGTGGAAGTCTTCTTGGACAACATCTATGTGAACTCGACATGGGATGACCACCTGAAGTACCTCAAACTCATCCTCGAGAAGTGTCGCCTATACTGCATATCCCCGAATCCTCTTAAGTGCTAGTTCTGGGTAAAACATGGTGTTATTCTTGGCCACACAATGTCCCAGAATGGAATCTCTATGGACCACAATAAAATCAAACTCATCTTGGAGTTACCACCTCCCACCAATGCTAAGGGAGTCCAATGATTTACTGGCCACATGGGCTATTACAGGAGGTTCATCTTGTTCTACATGAACATAGCCCGCCCCTTATACAAACTGCCAGTATCCTTTGAGTGGATTGAGGAATGCCAAAAATCCTTCAAAAACCTCAAACTAGCTCTAGCCACCGCACTGGTGTTGAGGTCACCCGACTGGAATTTAATATTCCACATGACTATGAGGCTAGCATCCAAGATGGTGGACAAATGCAAAAATGGACGTACTAACCCTAATCACCTAGTGCTTACCACGGATGTGTGTGTGTGCATGTTTGGCAGCAGTGACTTGTGGGCTATGGGTGTGTCGGGTGAGATGCCTACCATACTGACTCACCTAGACCTAGACTTGATGATTAAGAGGAATGCAGAGTGGACGAACGTCATGCTGCCGCATAGCGTGTTAGAAGCCATGTAGAGTAAGTGTCCAGCTTGTGTTTTACCTTGGATGCCAGAGGCACATTGGAGTTGGGCCTAGTTGTTGTGGCATGGTCCGTTTCTCTTGGAGAAGCGGGTTCTTGTGTCACCGCCCTTGGTGCAGACCCTTGCTTTCATGTGTATGTCAGTGCCATCATCCCCTCCCCCTCTCACTTCCCACTCCTTCACACTCCCCCTCTTTTGCTTTCCTACACAGTCAGTATCCCGTTGATCGTCGTGATCCCGTATCACATCGGCCATCGCCAAAGCAGTACCCCGCTGACCATCGCCATCTACGTACCCCACCGACCGTCTCCATCCACTTATCCCGCCGGCCATCGCTAAAACAGTATCCCACTGAACCATCACCATCGACTTACACGCCAACCGTTGCCATCGCTAGATCACACTGATCGTCGCCATCGCGTATCCCGCCGATCGCAGCCCTTTTCATATCATGCCAGCCATCACCAAAACAATATCCCATCGACTTACCATGTCGCCATCAAAAGACCCCATCGGCCGTGGGGATGCAAAATCTATATAAATAGGCCTTATCCTGTCAGGTCGTCACCATAGCAGTTTCCCCCAGACTCTTGGAAAATTTCCAATGAATTCTCACAGCCTCTTGCCCTCTTCCACTGCCATCCAACAAGCCTATTTATGTCCTCCTTCTCTTCCTTGTCCACCAAATCCCTCATCACTCAGCTACCATCACTCTTTTCGATGGATCTCGAACACAAATTCTTCGAATTTGAAATTGAGTTGGGACTCCGCCCCCACCCTATTCCATAGGCCACTGGCCCCTCGGATTCCCAAAGCACCCCTTTTGTGATAATCTGTATGCCTTCTAAGTTCCCCATAGAAGATTTGCAAGGGGAAGAAGAAGTGTCCAATAGACAGGCCACCCAGGAGGGTACAACAGCAGCTGGGACGCCCCCCTCATGGTCAAGAATGCGCGCCCCAGCTCCCACAGTCGGCAAATACAAGGTCGTGTGCTCCCAATCGCACTCACCACTTGGAGAGGCATGGCTCCAAGAATTGGATGCATGCATCGTGCACTCGTGCTTCACTTACAAGGGTCACGACTACACCCTCCACTACCATACAGTATCAGCCTATGCAACACTGAAGGAGCTCAAGGTGGAGGATGCACTCAGAGTGGCTGGCCTGAGTAGAGTGGCAGACCGCCCCCCATGCCACCTAAATGTGAAACTATTGGCAGAATTCCTCCAAGCGTACAATAGCAACACCAATGTTGGCGTCCTACAAGATGCACCCACCACTACCATATCAATCAAGATGTGGTACGTGCCCGCCTTCGGCCTGCTGGTCATCGGCGAGAAGTACTCTACAAAGAAGAAGCTGGACGCCCTCAGCACGGTCTACCACTATGACTGACAAAAGAGCAAGGGCCAACTCCACTCGCCGCCATTCACAAGCCCGAGGTGGAAAGATCGACAAGAGCCTTGCAATGGCTCACGCAAGTCAAGCATGTGGACCACCATCAGTTCGTTGTGCCCAACATCTTGCTACGCTTGGTGGAGCCCCAACCTACAAATTAGGTAGACTATTTCTATATCTAGATGAGGGACGACAAGACGCACGAGGAAGTAATCGGCAATCCATTGCTCTATATGCCGGTTCTCTACTACTTGCTGCAACAGCATCCACCAGTCGGCTTTGGGTTAGCCAAAAAATCCACCACCACATACAAAGCCATAAGAGACTGAGGTCAAGCCCAAGCAAGCAAGCAAGGGCAACGGCCCATGCCACTCCGGCCAACCATGTGCAATCGGACCTGAGCTAGTTGCTTGCGTAGTACAAGGACTGCCAGATGCAAGAATTCATGAGCCGACAGCTGCAACTCTAGCAGGTGGATCCTCAGAACAAGGGCAAATGGGTTCAAGAGGAGCCCATCCTCATTGAAGACCCCCAAGGTGACAAAACAATCACCATTGGCCTCCATCCAAGAGCCAAAGCCATGCTGGCCACTCCCGTTGCACCTTATGTCTCGGTCTCCACAGCAACCCAGGAGACCATGTCCTTCGCCATCGGCACCTCCTCCTCTCCATGGGCAAGCCTAGCATAGTAGGCTCTACAATTCTGTAGCATGCCCCAATATAGGGCGCCAGGTGGCTATAGCCACATGTCGACTGAGCAACTATCGAGTGTGGACCTAATGAAACACCACCTGTTTGAAGCCATGGCATAGCTTCCACAGGTTGCACGCAAAATTTTGCAGAGGAGACAAGAATAAGCCTCACAACTCTCAGCTAGTCTCCTTTAGGCACAGCTCTCTACACACGACAGTCAATCCATAATTGTTGTCACCCAAGTCATGGGTCAAGCAGTCGTAAACAGAGTAGAGGAGGACTGTGCAAAAGCTGAAGAGCTCGAGCTAGCCCTTACAAAGCTCAAAGGTGACCTCGCCACACCACAAGCGAATCCCTTGTCCAAACTCTCATGGACGAGATCGACAAGGCAAATCTAGCCTGCGAACAATGTTAGAGCAAAAGGCACAAGCAGAGGCGCAATATGCCAGAACACAGGAGCACCAGGAATGACATATCCAAACTCTACAAGATCTCCTGGCACAAGAACGGGAACTTATGATGTCCCTCCAAGCAGAGAACAAACGATCCCTCCAAGCAGAGAACAAATGATAGCACACCCCTAGCTAATCAGAGGATGGAAGACCGGGAGCAACAGGAGTTTCATATGTATAGGGAGGTCTCCGCACAGTTCGCCACATACACACTTGCACCACGCACCATCCCCCAAACCCTCCAAATGCACTTCGACGCACTCCGCGCACAAAACCTCATCTTCCACTTAGACCTCACAGCACCACTTCCTCCTAATGCCCTCCAAACCATCCTCCACTGTACCCTTGACCACTGTCGCCCCATCTTAGCCATGTCATATTTTTCGCTAGATCTCCAACCCACCTCTCTCTCTCTCTCTCTCTCTCTCTCTCCCCCCTCCGCCCCTCTGAGCAGAAGGCACATGAAGAGGCACAGTATGCTAGAACACAGGAGCACCAAGAACGACAAATCCAATCTCTATAGGATCTCCTGGCACAACAGCGGGCGCTTACTGTGTCCCTCCAAGAAGAGAACGAACGACAACGCACCCCTAGCCAATTAAAAGAGTCAGGTTTGGAAGACCGGGAGCAACATGAGTTTTGGATGTACAGGGAGGTCTCCGCACAGTTTGCCACATACAAACTTGCACCACGCACCATCCCCCAAACCCTCCAAATTCCATTAGATTAGTTGCCTATGGCATGTACCGGCGTATGACATTGTCTGGGACAAAAGAAATAGCTCCATCAAATGGTTCACCTTTCACAATTGTTGTTATTGCATCAACAAGTTGGGAAAAGGATGATGTCTCTCCTTCACCAAGAACTCTCTTTGTAATGGTTGGACCCTCTTTTCTATGGAACTCAACAACTTGGAGGATGTCTTTAAATTGGAGGACGTATGCATGTGGAACATGTAATGTGATTGTCTCAAAACATGCTTGGTCGATTAGATCAATACACATATACACAGGATAGGGGACATCCTTACCTTTGAAAGTGCCATATGTGGCTAGGACCTTCCCCTCAAGAGCAAAATGGTGGGGAACAAACTCGGATATTGCACTTATTGATAGTACCGATATAGCATTTTGATTCAAAGGGTTTATGTTTTTGGGTGTGAGCACTCTACCATATCCACTCCTATCGTTCATGTCCTCAACCCCATGTGTATGATGTCCAGAATCCACATTCTCACTGTGAGCTTTTTTGCCATCTTTTGCTCCAACAATTGAATTGGCTGAAAAGCATCATTATTAATTTTAATGTGCAACATTCAAGCAACCTTCCTAACACATTGCCTCTCTCAATTTCCATATAAATACTTGCGTGTTATAATTTTGTTAGACAACGGATTTTGATGAATGGTTTTCACGAGGTAAATAAAAAAGCTCCCACTTCTTTGTAATGTCCCCTCTTATGCATTAGATATGGGTAGATACCAATAAGTACATGTGAGCAAAATTATTGAGACCAACATACTCTCTCTTCTTTTTTATGTTCTATCTTTAAAATAGAGTGTGAGTATATAAAAAAAGACTGCATGTGCATTTATTTCCATACAAATTGATAAAAGGCAATCTTAAAAACAGAACATAACTACATGAGATTGAATGCATGTGTTATTATGTACATAAAAATATGTTTTGCAACTTTGGTAGAAAGGCAAATATAATACAACATCTTCACATAAACCAAGAGGCGACAAAATTGGGATTATTCAACCATCGGTTCACTCGTGTTTTTTAAAGCCTCTCTCACATAAATAAGGTCAAAGTATGGTCAAAACTTTGTAAATCTTCAAGGCGTAATTGAAAAAAACGTTTCATGATCACATGAACATAGATATTGCATGATTTATCCTAAGCATTTATGACTTCGTAAGAGTTGTCCTGCTCTAGAATCGGTGGCCTAATGTCTATTGTAATTTGGCACACAGCCAAATCACAAAGAGCAGGATGAAGGTTGAGTTTGATGGTGGAAGAGTCCTGATCCGATTGAAGCACATTGCAACCCTTGTCACGTATTGTTTGCCAAATTGGACAATCAACATTGGCCATCATAAGTTTAAAGTTTACGATATGATCATTAAATAAACCAAAACAAAGCCATGTTGTACCTTCCACGCATGCTTGCTTGGCAACTGCATAAAAAGTAATTTTCAAATTCTTCTTCATATTTTTATGGATGCCACCTTCCCTTACTGGCGCTAGAACCAAGGGTAAGCTCGCTATCGATGATGGAGTAGGGAGGGAAGTTTTGATCAAGCAAACGCCTGAAGCAAACACCATACCTTGCTATGCGAGCTCCCATACCGCATCAGTCATTGGCAGACCACAACATGCACCAAAGAAACAACACTATGAAACAAGGAAGACTAAAAAAAAGAGCATCTAAAGAGTATAGCGAACACAACTTTATACCTTATGCACACTTTGGATTTTCGTTTTTAGAACCATTAGTTGTAGCAGATGCTCCCATGGCTCCCATATCCAAACTATTATATAACACAACGTTCAATAAAGAATCCTTACATAATGATCACAAAAGAACACATTGACTGCATGGTTCAAGAATGATTCAACAGTCATTGAAAATAGAAGGAATTCCGATAAGAAGGTGGCAGTCAGCATAACACGAGCCACGAGTTGTCTGCATACATTTCGTCTCATGGTATTGCGTAGACAATCTCGTTTCACGCTAACAACATTCCAAGTTCTCCATCTTAGATTCGTCAATTTTCTCTACAATAGAAAAAAAAATCCATCCAAACGATTGTTATGAGTCTCGCCAGAAGCAGTACACAAATCATATCCAATTCAAGAAGACCAAATCCTTACCATGGAGAGCAGACCAAGCATCATCGTTACAAACCTTCTTGGATTCCGCCATATTCATCAGTCCTGTAAGGATGAGACATCAACGGTCGAATGAAAAGCAATGATCATATAGAAATAGATAGCAAAGAAAGAATCTTGAAATCAGAAAGTGGGAATCGCCAGAGAAACAACGAAATAAAGAAAACCTCTTTCGAATTCCCCACTGCTCGTGTCCATAGATTCGCCAGACCCTTGCGGTCCATCTTCGGAAGTAACCTTACATGCATATGCCATATCAAACAACTACTTTTCGCAGAAGACACATGCAGAAGAAAACATCGACAAAGCAAGAGGCCACAAACCGCAGGGGGACTGATGGTCAAAAGAGACATCCCTTTATAACAAGAGATGAAGCCGCACGTTCTGGATACCCCGTGCACTCGTCCATGCCTCGAGACGTTCCTTTCTTTGTTGAGCGAGCACGACTTAGTCATGGACATAAAACTACTGTGGGCGAAGTGAGGAGCCTGGGCAAACAAAGAACAATCCATCGATCCTTAAGTGCAGGAGTTGGCGACTTGCATCTTGTGAAACTGTAGGCAATTGACGACCTTCTGCATCATGTGTACGACCAAATACGAGTGCCTCTAACAATCCAGGCAAGAGGAATATTGTATCGCCTTATTCATGTATTTGTTGGACTTCAGCTTCCAAAATATGGACATCACAAAATCACCACCCCTGACATTTGCAGGAAGGATCAGGTCCTTACGGACCCTGTGTCGTGTCTCATGTCCACTATTTTACTCATTCTCTTTTTTCCTCAAACAATTGATAAGATAGAAGGATTCAACTTCAATGTTGAGTTAGTAGTTACTTGCTCCACAATGGAAAGACTGCCTGCCGTGCAATCTAGTTTCGCTTCTGATTGCCTCGCCTTCACTTAGGCCTCCCCATGGCAGGCCGAAAACTCATGGTGACACATAAGCATTCATTTATAAATAAAAGTTATTTACCTAAGAGGACAAGCAATTCCCCTAATAACCTATTTCAAGCTCATTCAATGCATGAATCTAGAACGTCGGTAGTGCATAGCGGCCACCAAGATCCTGCGAGTGCTCCGACACATCTTTCCTTTTGCGTGTCCTCGCATCCTTCGGGCCCTAGGCTAACAATTTTCTCATTTGGATTTTCAAGTTCATCTTGGTGGAGTGTTTAGACGGATTTGAGAAATTGCCGTAGCTCTGAAGCAAAGCACAACGGTTCCCCTCTGGGTGCTGCAGATGAAATAGAATAGTCGAAGACCGAACTTTGAAGTAACACAAGGAGAAGAAGGCATCAAGAGGGGGGAGAGAGAGAGAGAGAGAGAGAGAGAGAGAGAGAGAGAGAGCGCGAGCGCTGAGGCAACAGAGGAGCAATGGACGTTGTGACATCCAGCCAGGTAGGGGAGAGATTGATCGAGAAGGTGGTAGTTCACCCTCTTGTGCTGCTTAGTATCGTGGACAATTACAACCGCGTGGCCAAGGAAACTCGTAAACGTGTGGTGGGAGTTCTTCTCGGAGCGACTTTTCGTGGTCGGGTCGACGTCACTAACAGCTACGCAGGTGTGCGCTTAAATTTTGCACTGTTATGCTTCAGAGCTGAATGTGCAGGTCACATCTCGATTTACGTCTTGGGCTTTCCACTTCGTCCTACGCCACCGTGTGTTAGCATGCCAAGTGTCTGTACCACTTTTGTTTTTGCCTTTCATGTGCCCACAAGATTCAGATCAAGCAAGAGGTAAAATTTTGTTTGACTGAAGTAGCCCTTCCTGGGCAATGCATGAAGTAGCTGGTACTGGGCAATTCAAGGAAAGTATTCTTTCGGCGCAAGGCAGTACTTTTTTTGAATAGACACGACTTCAGAATGTTAATATAGCATTTGATTCTTTATTTGTGTGCTGAGATACTTAATAAACCCTAAGAACACGATTTTTATGTCGGTAAGTTATTTTCTAATGTCTGTAAATCTATGCACCCTACTCTGGTACGATTTGTGTTTTCTGTGTGAGGTACAGAGCCTTTGACGAGGTTTTGTGTAGAGGAGTGGTGGGTTGTTCTTGTATGGTCCCCTCTAATTCTCACTAGAGTACAACTACATTAGCCCCTTTTCCCTCTTCATTACATTTTGATATCCTGGGTTGCCCTTCACCTCCGGAGTGCGGACAGAAACTCAGTACGAAGACTCTATAAATGGATGCTCAAGTATGCGTGGGGGTGTGGATTTGTATGAGCATATGTTTATACTATGGTCTACACCCACTGTTGGGCACTGATGACTTCAGTGGGGATGTCATAGTAGCTTGTCCTTGCTATGCGTGATGGAGTTTATGGTTTTCAAACTTATGAGTGACTATCATGAGATTGAAACTGCACTATGTTGTGTTTTAAGAGGATGAGTTTGGGCATGTTCCTGGATTCATCTAGATATTTGATATCTTTGATTGCGTAAATGTGGCTGAGAAACAGCAGTGCTGCTATGTTACACTGAGCACTGGTGATGGGGGGAAGACTCATTGGTGCTATATCAGAAATAGCAATGCTGCTATGTTACGCTCAGTATTGATGATAAGGGAGGGACTTATTGGTGCTGTATTAGCAGTGCTGCTAGGTTACATTGAGCACTAGGAGGGACTCATTGGTGCTATATCAAGCCTTCACGTATCTTTAGACTTATAGACGTTAGCAAATGCTTTTGATAAGGGAGAAATTAATTGGTGCTATATTGAAGCATTCATGTGTGGTTTACATTCTAGAAGTTAGTGAATGGGTTGGAGACAGTGAATGTCGATGAATGGAACCTCTTTTACCTTTAAAGAATGGTAATGGATTGTCTTATCGTAAGTAGAATTGAAAGAAAGCCAACAGGATCAATAACGTTGGACCTTTTATACTATTTCATAACGGGATTGTCCTATCTGAGATAGAGAATTGGAGAAAGAAAGAAAGGAAGTTTATTAACGTCTTTGAAAGAGCGAAGGGTCTATGAGAGCAAGGGTTTGTAACAATCTGCACAAGTGTGCTGTGAACTTGAAAACGACTTTCTGCTGTAATGGCAAATGCAACAAAGTTGTCCGAGGACTTTGGAGAAACGTGTCAAGGAGAGGGTCTCGACAAGGTCCAATAAGTGAGACTGCACAGCCAAACGAAGGTAGGAGCTCCTAACAATTTTAAACATTCTCATTTTAAGTAATGTTTATATTCAGCAGAAAGGGATGCCACATGCATCTTCTCCACAATGATGTGGCATGCTGCATTTGGCTGGCTAAGGTAAAGGTCTACCTTCCTTTGCAAGGATTAGAGTCTAATATATATGATAAACGTCAACAACCTGAATATATTGGTTTACAGATTATAAAAATGCCTTACATTGACTCAAACATTTCTGATTTGGCCAAATATGGACTCAATTCCATAGATTTTCCTTCCTTTGTACAACTATATCACTCAATGTAGTAATTTGATCAATTTGCTGCACAAGGGGTATAATCCAAGAAAAATAATGAAAAAAGTACGCACGATCTTAGATCTTAGGCATGTTTAGAATGATTGAACATAAGCTGAAAACAAAAAGTGGGAGCTGAACAACCTGCTTTTTTTCTAGTTTGAAAAAATAGTTAAATTGAGTATCCATGTGCTTTTAAGTAAGGAATTTAATATTGCATCATTGTAGGAAGCGGTACATACGTGTAAGTGGTTCCTTTAGTTTTATATGTTTTAAATAATTTATTCATTGTCATTTTTTTCTTTCATTCATATATGAGAGAGAGAGAGAGAGAGAGAGAGAGAGAGAGATTTTATTCCCTTTTTTCGCTCTCTTTTGTTTCTTGATTTGTTTTTTTACTTTTGCTTAGTCATCTTCTGCCTTTCTTCTTTGTTTCTTGTTATCTTTCCCTTTTGTTTAATTGACGTATTTTAGTAAGCACTGGGTTTGCCCAAGGGACACCACGGGTCTTTGGAAACCCAGTATAGCTGCTTATGCTTGGGTACTGATGACGGCGTAATCGTTACTTTGCTTGCTAGGTATGTCTACCTTTTGTTTTTCAAAAAATTTGGCTAGCTCATTTTTCTTCTCTTTCATTTTCTCGTTTCAGTAAAGATTTTTTGGACTTTAGAACGACAAACATTTGAATTTGTACGATTGGATATATTCCAGTCTTACAAAGGTATACCTTCCTTTGCGAGCCACAGTTTGGGGAGAGATTGCAGATCATTGCCCTATAAGATGGGTAGGATGATTGAAGCCCACGCATAGAGCCTAGCATGGGAGCTGGATTGGTACGAAGAAGACCAGCCAATGGGCTGCCTTCAGCCAAAGGGCTGCACTTGCAACAGGCATGTCATCTGCGGCACTTTTGCCAGCCAAGATGCACCATGTTTCAACAGCAACAGCAGCTATAGAATGATTAGCAGCCAGCCATCCAGCAGGGTTGGCACGATCGGGCCTGTCTGCAGCAGGGCCAGCCCCAAAGATGGGCTGATCGCATGTTATCTTTTCAACCTCAACTGCCCAAAACATCGCAGAAGGAAACCATGAGTTGAATTAGAGCTTGAATTTAAAAAATTGTTGTAGCAAGTCTCTTCCATTTTAGAACTGCAAGTTGGAATTTGCTTAGCATTTTTCCTCCCTCATTTGCCAGAAAGTTGCTAGTTTTTTCAAGCACTTTTCTCATATTCTTCAAGTTCCTGCACAATATTACGGTTGTACTGATGCTGAGCTTGTCAATTGGAGCTAAAAAAAGAAACCGTGTTGTAATTTTGGAAGCGTTGTATCAAGATTGTGTCTGCCCTTTTAACATGTTTAAGCACTTCTTTTATGAACAAAGCTTCTTTGACTTGCACACTTCCGCTGCGACAGGGGCCTTATGAAAATTCCATGAATGTCCGCTCGAATATTGCAAGTTTAATTTTAGGAAACAACTTTTGCACTGACTTACTTGAGAGAGAAAGAAAGAAAGTCTATCAATGTCCACAGGAGACCAACAGGTCTATGGGCCAGCATAAAACCCAGTTAATACATCGGTTCAGGGTGGGCACAAGGCAGCTCTCAAATGAACTGACTGCAATTGTTATAAGATACCTACATTGTAGTCTGAAAATGAAGATAATAATTGGCCATACATCAGTTTAAGATTGAGCGTCTTTTGATTTGAATTTGAATTCCTTTATGAGGGCCACGACCTCACGATATAGTGCCCATTTTCGGCTTCTACTATAGCTATTTAGCAGTCACTAGTTTTGGGAACTTAGAGAACTGTTTAGCTGGAATTAGCAGAAAAGGAAGTAAAGGGGTAGGGTTAGGTCACTCTTACATGAAGAGGGCAAGGGATCAAGCAGCTCCCTTGATGGCTGGCTAGCTAGGTGCTAGATACTGTCCTTGCATGCGCAGCCTTCGAGCTGATGCTTAGGAAGTGCCAACAATGATTGAGAGAAATGTGAATTGCATTCGTGTAGGATGAATGTGTAGTACAACTGAAGCCCCTTTACATGCTTTTAGAAAAGTGGGCGAGCATATGTTTGCTTGTGGGAGAGGCTGCAACGTGGCAAGCCCACAATCAAGCCTAGAACCACTACTAAAAATACAAGAGAGTACTAAACTGTTTACAATGAATGAGACCCCCCTTTTAGGCTAACTGGGCCCATTTAACTAGCTGACTATGAATGTGTAGCACAGCTGAAGCCCCTTTATATACTTTTAGAAAAGTGGGCCAGCACATGTTGGCTTATTGGATTATTACAACAGGCTGCCACATGGCAAGCCCACAATCAAGCCTAGAACCACTAGTAAAAATACAAGAGAGTACTAAAGTGTTTACAATGAATGAGACCCCCTTTTTAGGCTAACTGGGCCCATTTAACTAGCTGATTGCTAAACCTAGAACTCCCCACTGTTACAGCAGCCTTGGCCTTGGGTTATTCCATTGTCTTTTGGCTTGGTTGAGCTTCGTGGAAGTTCTTTGTCTAACCATATCTTGGTACTTTTCGGGTTGTGAGATCGGTGAAGAAGCTTGATTCGTATATCTCGTGTGCTAAATGTGATTATGGCATGTCCTCTTGAGTCACGAATATTAGATGTGGGAGCTTTCCCGTCTTTGTCTTCCTCCGGCCATTTCAATGCTAGGGGTGGCTGCTTTGATGTGTGCTAGAGTCCCCTTGTATGTATCCTCATCATTGAACCAGGTTTGAGGAAGGCTTCCGATCTTGATTTTCATTGTTGTGTTTTGCTTCATGCTCCTTGCTATCAGCTTGAATGTCAGTTTTATTCGCCTTTGAATCCACCTCTACAATCATTTCCTTCTTGATGGCTTACAGTTCTGTGTGACCAAGATTCTTGACTCTAGAAACTAATTGGGGGTAGGAGAAGAGGCCTTGCAGGTCTACATTCCCTTGATTACTCCTTGCTTCTCGAGCCCTTCGAGGACCTGGATTTGGGCTACCAGAGCTGCCATCTGCAACCTTAGCTCTCATACTTATTGTTGTAAATAGAAAATCTGCTCTTGGGCCCTGGGGGCCAACGATGGGCCCGTTAGGCCCCCTCGTTGGTATGTTCTTGCATAGGGAGAGGGTGTCGAGGCTGCCACTCTACA
Source organism: Dipteris shenzhenensis (assembly GCF_047967505.1). NCBI lineage: Eukaryota > Viridiplantae > Streptophyta > Polypodiopsida > Gleicheniales > Dipteridaceae > Dipteris > Dipteris shenzhenensis. The sequence continues at coordinate 4,125,081 of NC_141611.1, read as the reverse complement.
GTACAGGATTTTGCTGGTTGGAGTTGAGGTTGCAGGAGAAGGGGATTTTGAGGAATATGTTTGCTCACTATTGACCATATCTTAGTGCACCCCCTAGCTGAGACTAACCCCTGAGATTGGGCTGGGGGTTCAGCCCAATTTGGGGGTGGGGAGACAGAGAAAAGGGGATTGTGATTGTGTGCCTTTGCAGGCTGCAAGAGAGGGGTCTGCTGGGAGCATGCCGGGAGGCTGTGAGGGACTAGGGGAGGAGGGGCTGTGAGGGAGATATTAGTGGAGCTGAAAGGAAGCTGAGAGGAGTCGAGAGGGGGCTAGGAGCTGAGGGAGGAGTCGAGCGGAAGGGGCCTGAAAGTGGTGTGAGGGGGGCTGGGGGGTAAGGGAGCTGAACAAGGGGGTTTGCAGGAGCTAGGCAGGGGGATGGTGGAGGTGCACAAGTGGGACTGTGAGCTGAGGGAGCTGTGTGAGGGGGTGGAGGAGCTGCACAGTGTAGGCTGAGAGCTGCGTGACAGGGGGTGGGAGGTGGAGGAGCTGCGTGAGGGGGGCTGGGAGCTGAAGGAGAGCTGCACGCAGGTGGAGAGAGAGAGAGAGAGAGAAAGAGAGAGAGAGAGAGTAAAACCGGCCTCTAATCACTCAGAGGGCAGTGGAACTAAACCTTTAATCACTTCAGCACTTATTTACAGCTCACAAAGCATATGTCACAACCATTAACCATTGCATGATCACCATTTGGCATTTACCCATTTGTTCACAAACAAAACCACTGAAAAAGGGATGGGGGCTAGAATGCCCCTGCTCAACAAACATAGACAAGTGCCTCCGGAGTGCCGACAGAAACTCAGTACGAAGACTTTGTATAAACGGATGCTCAAGTATGTGTGGGTGTGTGGATTTGTATGTGTGAGAGCATATTTTTATACTATAGTCTACACCCACTGTTGGGTGCTGATGACGTCAGTGGGGATGTCATAGTTGCTACTCCCTGCTATGCATGATGGAGTTTATGGTTTTCAACCTTGTGAGTGACTATCATGAGATTGAAACTGCACTATGTTTTGTTTTTAGAGGATGAGTTTGGGAATGTTCCTGGATTCATCTAGGTATATAGACAAGTGCACCCGATTGGCCCCAAACACCGTGGCGCCCCTCCCCTTTCGGTATTTCTTTATATTTCACAGTGAAATGATTACAAGTTGCATCTGGGAGACCTTCCCTGCAACTAAGCACGCAGCCCCAATTCACTAAGCCTTCGCAAGGCTTTCAAGCATAGAACACCATCACATAAGTGCACTGAACCCATAGGCTCAACCCAAAGGCATTCTCTTTTCCGTGTTCAATTCCATTGGCTGTCCAGATGCAATCACACTGCACCCCAGCTGCACTCTCTTTGAGTGGTTTCCAGATAGCATTCACAAAGCTTTTCAAAGCTCCAAAATAAAATCAGCAAAGTACCCAACCAAAGAATGACTCATGTAGCACTCCGTGGACACCTGTGAGCCAAGAAAGAGGCGGCACACGAGGCCAATCAATAGCTTATGGCAAAAAGAAATTGCAGCAGCAAAATCACAACTCACCAAGCCGTGAAAACTTGAACCAAGTCCTCAATCTTCAAGAGGACATAGTAGCCAATGCCCAATTGCATTCTCAGCCAAAGAGGAGTGCAAAGGCATGAAGAAAGAGCATTTACAAGAGCCGACCAGCAAGAATTCCATTGAAAAATGCGAAAAGAAGCACTTCTGTCCCGAAGAAATGGGAGTTCTTGGGCTCAAAAGAAGCGTGCTTTAGAGAGGAATGCATTGAGAAGGTTTTGGAGAAGTTTCATCGCCGGAAAGTCCTTCAAAACTGAGAAAAACCAGTCAACCAGCGCGTGAGACCACTCGAAATTCAACAGAAAGCTGTAGCTTTGCAAGAGCAGAGGCCCAGAAGGCGGTAGAAGCAAAAAGGTCCAGAAAAAGCCACTTTTGCAAATTCGACCAGCAAAAGAAGTGCTCAGCTCTGCCCATTCTACCAAACGCACGGAGGGAAAAGCATATCACTACGAAGGGGAGGCAGAGGGGAAGCCGTTGGGCCAAACGAAAGTCAAGGAATGCAAACGGGTGAGGAGTTATGAAGAAAAACGGAATTCAGCTGAAGGAGGCTGAAAACCCAGTCCAAAATCTCAACAAAGGGAGAAGATGAGAGAGAAAACCACGCGTGTGAAGTTTAGAAGGCCCAGGAAGGTCCAGGAATGGCAAAGGAGCATGTAGAAGACACTAGAGCCACCTGGAACTCTAGGGGGGCCACTGAAGGTACATGGCCCTCTAGGGGGTCCATTAAAAATGCCACATCATCATTTCCCAACAACCACTCTTTTAATGGTTGTAATATTCAGCTGTCAAAAAGTGCAGCAAAGATATCCTTCCACCAAACTACCGAGGCCCACCTCTTGAGAAAGAGTGTGTGGTATCCCGGCAATAGAACCAATGAAACTGGCCTCTAATCACTCAGAGGGCAGTGGAACTAAACCTTTAATCACTTCAGCACTTATTTACAGCTCACAAAGCATATATCACAACCATTAACCATTGCATGATCACCATTTGGCATTTACCCATTTGTTCACAAACAAAACCACTGAAAAAGGGATGGAGGCTAGAATGCCCCTGCTCAACAAACATAGACAAGTGCACCCGATTGGCCCCAAACACCGTGGCGCCCCTTTCGGTATTTCTTTATATTTCACAGTGAAATGATTACAAGTTGCATCTGGGAGACCTTCCCTGCAACTAAGCACGCAGCCCCAATTCACTAAGCCTTCGCAAGGCTTTCAAGCATAGAACACCATCACATAAGTGCACTTAACCCATAGGCTCAACCCAAAGGCATTCTCTTTTCCGAGTACAATTCCATTGGCTGTCCATATGCAATCACACTGCACCCCAGCTGCACTCTCTTTGAGTGGTTTCCAGATAGCATTCACAAAGCTTTTCAAAGCTCCAAATAAAATCAGTAAAGTACCCAACCAAAGAATGACTCATGTAGCACTGCTTGGGCACCTGTGAGCCAAGAAAGAGGCGGCACACGAGGCCAATCAATAGCTTATGGCAAAAAGAAATTGCAGCAGCAAAATCACAACTCACCAAGCCGTGAAAACTTGAACCAAGTCCTCAATCTTCAAGAGGACATAGTAGCCAATGCCCAATTGCATTCTCAGCCAAAGAGGAGTGCAAAGGCATGAAGAAAGAGCATTTACAAGAGCCGACCAGCAAGAATTCCATTGAAAAATGCGAAAAGAAGCACTTCTGTCCCGAAGAAATGGGAGTTCTTGGGCTCAAAAGAAGCGTGCTTTAGAGAGGAATGCATTGAGAAGGTTTTGGAGAAGTTTCATCGCCGGAAAGTCCTTCAAAACTGAGAAAAACCAGTCAACCAGCGCGTGGGACCACTCGAAATTCAACAGAAAGCTGTAGCTTTGCAAGAGGAGAGGCCCAGAAGGCGGTAGAAGCAACAAGGTCCAGAAAAAGCCACTTTTGCAAATTCGACCAGCAAAAGAAGTGCTCAGCTCTGCCCGTTCTACCAAACGCACGGAGGGAAAAGCATATCACTACGAAGGGGAGGCAGAGGGGAAGCCGTTGGGCCAAACGAAAGTCAAGGAATGCAAACGGGTGAGGAGTTATGAAGAAAAACGGAATTCAGCTGAAGGAGGCTGAAAACCCAGTCCAAAATCTCAACAAAGGGAGAAGATGAGAGAGAAAACCACGCGTGTGAAGTTTAGAAGGCCCAGGAAGGTCCAGGAATGGCAAAGGAGCATGTAGAAGACACTAGAGCCACCTGGAACTCTAGGGGGGCCACTGAAGGTACATGGCCCTCTAGGGGGCCCATTAAAAATGCCACATCATCATTTCCCAACAACCACTCTTTTAATTCCTTGGAATCCCTTTGGGCCTAGGGATTAATTACGCTTATGTGCTAGGCACCATGCCGCGTTTGATTACACATTATTAAGCCCATGCTTGGACTTTTAAAACCAAAGTTGTTACGGTCTTGTAGTACATTAAAGTACTTAGAATTTAACGCCCCCGTGACAGAGAGAGAGAGAGAGAGAGAGCTCATCGACAGTTTTGAGGAGTTGAGGTAATAGGCAATTGATAACTTGCTTTCTTCTTTGTTCTTGGCAGTGCCTTTTGAGGAGGATGACAAAGATCCTAGCATTTGGTTTCTAGATCACAATTACCATGAGGCAATGTTTGACATGTTCAAGCGGATAAATGGTCAGTGCATTGCATTTTGCTGAGTCTGCTCATTGGTGCTAGGTGTGAGCTCTTTTTGTGAATGTTTGATGCAGACTTTTCGTGATGATGTGCAGCAAAGGAGCATGTGGTTGGCTGGTATAGTACCGGGCCAAAATTACGGGAGAACGATCTGAACATACATGAGCTTTTTCGAGAGTGAGCATCAAAGTTATTTGTTGATGTTTTCATCTGATTTTCATGTGCATTCTTTAGTAATTTAAGAGGGGTTCTATTGAAGACTGTCAGGCAGTGCAATATGTTCGTAGGACCTAAGTTATATGTGATGATTATTGTTGTAATATGCTGTATTTTGGTCAGATACACTAAGCAACTTTATTATTGGTTTTCAATGCTGGAATTGCATAAAAGGATTAGTTTGCTTGAATCTTGGAATCTTTCATTACTTTTCTATGGGGATTATATGTCAAATTGGTAGGCTTAAAGAAGCCAGGCCTTATTGATTGTTTTTGGCAAGAGCTTGACAACCCTGTTGTCCCGACGTTCTGATTTGGTCTCATCCTAAATGTAAAACGGCTCTTTCAAGAGCCATTTGATTTAGAGTATTGCTCTGCCATTTACTTAGCTTAATTAAATTAAGGAGGAACATTTTGTCTGTTTTCACAATAGGCTATTGTGACCTTCTGCAGCTTAAGACTTTGTATAAATGGATGCTCAAGTATGTGTGGGTGTGTGGATTTGTATGTGTGAGAGCATATGTTTATACTATGTCTACATCCACTGTTGGGCGTTGATGACGTCAATGGGGATGTCGTAGTAGCTAGTCCCTGCTGTGTGTGATGGAGTTTATGGTTTTCAACCTTATGAGTGACTATCATGAGATTGAAACTGCACTATATTGTGCTTTTAGAGGATGAGTTTGGGCATGTTCTTGGACTCATCTAGGTATATACTTCTGCCGTATTAGCGGACATGCAAACTTCACCTTGTGAAGTTTTCGTCCCTTGCTAGTTTTGCGATAATTCTTTCTATCTTAAGTGGTGCGTTGCCCTATCAGCTAATTTTAGATGCTCGTCTAGGAGAGACTAAAATGAAATCATATAGTCTTCACAAGCAGTTGTAGCTTGAATGAAGAGATATTGGACTACCTTTTGATTAGCCTTCTCCTTTAGTGCTAGCCTTCGTCATGGCTGAGTCTGCCTTTCACCTCCGGAGTGCTGATAGAAACTTAGTACGAAGACTTTGTATAAATGGATGCTCAAGTATGTGGGTGTGTGGATTTGTATGTGTGAGAGCATATGTTTATACTATGGTCTACACCCACTGTTGGGCGCTGATGACGTCAGTGGGGATGTTGTAGTAGCTAGTCCCTGCTATGCGTGATGGAGTTTATGGTTTTCAACCTTATGAGTGACTATCATGAGATTGAAAGTGCACTATATTGTGTTTTTAGAGGATGAGTTTGGGCATGTTCCTTGACTCATCTAGGTATATGGACGAGGAGAGTCTTCAATATCTCTTGAATTATGCGCTTAGTAAGATATTATAATAGATTCATCGCAGCCTTCTTCAATCCTGTTTCATGAAGGATTTACCGAGACTTGTTGCTTCAGATTCGCCTAGATTTAGTCCATGCCACCGACTCTCTCCAGGACATGCTTTGTAAAGGGCAATGGGCAATGTTCTTTACGAGTCGTGGCATTTACCTTTTTGATATCTATGCATACTTTGATCTTGCCATTCTTTTTTAGCACTATGATGATGGGGGATACCCAGTCCATATGCTCGATCTCATAGATGAACCCTACGTCTATTAATTTTCTCTCTCTTCCCGTACAATCGTCACATACTTTGGATTCATTGGCCACATCGGTCTATTATCATCCATCATAGGGATGGTATGTTGTACAACCTCGGATGGCACACCACTTCCAAGCAAAGCAATCTTGAAACTCATTAAAGAGGGTAATAAGAGGCTCTTCTTGCTTGGGTGTGAGGTCATCTACTATATAGACCGGTTTAGGGTCTTCGTCGTCTGAGGCAAGGTCCGCTTCCTTGACCTTAGCCAGACCATCCTACCCTTAATGCTTTCCTTCTTCTGCGGCCTGCTCGAGAAATATTTTGTGGTCTTGGATTGTATAAGCTTTGGAGTGCTTGGGAAACTGACGCAAATCAGTCATATTCTACCAAGGAAGTAGATTCACCAAAACTTCTTTGGTGAACATCTTATCGAATAATCAATTTGATTCCCTTCTACATAGAAGGTCCTCACGTTATTCTTTGCGGTCATTCCTCCTACCTTGAATGACAGTTTGATTGAGATTGAGGATGAGGTCCTCTTTGAAAGGATCCATCATTATCCTTAGGTCATTATGAAGGAGATTAATCAGCTCCTAGAATTGAAAGCCTCCTAAGAGCCAACGATTGTTGGCAATGGTGGCTAGATGGTAGAATTGATTTTGAGAAAGAATTCACTCGCGGACTGTGAACGAGAAGAGTGCCTTAGATAGTGATGATTAGATTACTCGATGGATGAATTATGCGGTTTTGATGGATGGATGGTCAACTCCATCAAGGAATGGATGGGCTATATTGGAAGTTCATCTGTTTCTTTCCTTTGTTCCCTTGCTTGTTTCATAAAAAAGTTTAATTGGAGATCTTATAAAAGGAAGCCCAGAATAAAATAGACAGTGATTGCAATTCAGCTAAAAGTAAAATCCCCAAACTGATAGTTCGGTAAATTCTGAGCTGGTCATCTTATATTCTTAAGCTACTACATTTTCTAATTGGGTTATATTTATCAATTTCGTCCACATATTTTTTTGTCCACTTAAAATATTGCTACTTCCTGGTAGCATGTCCTTGTCCTCTAATCCTTGAGATTACCCTTGCTACATGTCCTTGCCTCTGGCCTTGCCTTTGCTTTAGCAAGAAAGTCCTTGTCGTTGCCATCTCCCTCAAACAATGTCTATTAAATTGTAGCTCCTTCAAAGTTTGTTGACCATGAGCATGGCCAACTGGTTATTGTTCACTTCTTGACAAATTGCAGCCAATCAATCTCGCATAACCTTCATTTTCACTAAGTGACTGATACGTTCCACCCATTCAACTTGAATAATTAGTTTTTGAGTCACAAAATGCGCCGCACTGTTGGTCTTGAAGAGATCATTGAGGCCTTATGTGCAATTGAGTATTTGGAAGCACCTAAAGGCTAATATGTAGTAATCCCTTGATTATTGAAAGTGCCTCAGCATCTTTGAGTACCTAGTCTTTGATGTCCACTAGATTTGTCTGTGTCCCTTAAGGAGGTTTTGTCATCAGCTTCGAATAATCCCTCTTTGACTTCTTTAGAAACGCTGGAAGCTGCCTTACTATCTGAGGAATAGGCTAATCCAAAACCAAACAAATGGAAGAAGACGAGTTATCTTGATAGTTGGAATACCTACGCATTGGATAAATTAGGAAAATTAAAACTCCTAGGGGAGATGTGCGACATGCTCAGCTTACGTCGATGAGCATTAATTTGTCCAAAAGAGAGTATTACGAACTCCTAATGGCCGTATCTACTTCAGATCTCGTCTTAGAGATGTCTTTCTCAACTATGCGTAGCTGGTGGTAATGAGTACAAAGGTCAATCTTCGTAAAATAGAAAGGTCCCTGCAGCCTATCAATCAAATGATCCGCTCTAGGAAGGGGATATTGGTTCTTGATGCTTTAATAACCATGGAAAGCACGAACACTTACAGAGATTAAAACAGAATTTGCAGATGTATTTAATGAGTTGCAGCATACAGAGAATTTGCAGATGTATTTATGAGTTGCCGCTGATCTGCCACCAGTGAGGTTGGTAGATCATCAGATAGAATTAGTTCCAGGTCATGACCTCTGGAATCTACATCTCCTGATCATATGAGAACGTAGGACAGTGTTGAAAGCCTTTTGGAAGTCTACAAAGCAGACATAGACTTTCTGGGATCTTGATGTCACCTCCTCAATGATAGCCCGTTGGGTGAAGATGTCTAGGTGGAGTGTTGTCATGACTCCTGCTTGTCCTAGAGCCCGTTGCCCATGTGCCTCTGTGTAGCTGTTGATCTCCCTCTCCAGTATTGACCCGTAGATCTTGGCCATCGCCAATCGAGAGAGAGAGAGAGAGAGAGAGAGAGAGAGAGAGAGAGAGAGGGAGGGAGGGAGGGAGTCTATTAACATCCACGGGAGACCAGAGAGAGGGGGGGGAGAGAGAGGGGGGGGGGGAGACCAGAGAGAGGGGGGGGGAGAGAGAGAGAGAGAGAGAGAGAGAGAGAGAGAGAGAGAGAGAGGGGCGGGGAGAGAGAGAGAGAGAACCCGTTGCCCATGTGCCTCTGTGTAGTTGCTGATCTCCCTCTCTAGTATTGACCCGTAGATCTTGGCCAAAGTGTCGCCAATTGAGAGAGAGAGAGAGAGAGAGAGAGAGAGAGAGAGAGGGGGAGGGAGGGAGTCTATTAACATCCACGGGTGACCAGAGAGAGAGAGAGAGAAAGAAAGAAAGAAAGAAAGAAAGAAAGTGTATTATTGTCCACTAAAGGCCAAAATGGGCCCATGGGACATCAAGAACTCTGCATACAAGATAGCACAAAATCAACGTGCCACAAAGAAGAGGCATCGTCGAATATCATCTAAGTGCTATGCAATACAATGCAAGTGAAAGTACATAATGTCAAATCTGAGCCTAAATACAAAGTAAACTAGATGCAAGGAAACCGCCCCTAGGTGCAAAATGGGGGGAATGAGTACAATATGCCAATGCAAAGATACAAGTCCAGGTGTCACGGAGTCTGAGAACCAAAATAATACTGGAAATCCTGTCCATCGACTCTGCCTCCTGCTATGAGAGTACAAATCTGAGCAAAGGTGAGGTGAGCGGCTGGTGGGGCGAGATCTCCATGAGTAAGTCTCCTCCGAAAAGCTGCCATCATCTTGGATCGTCTGGAGATGAAGCGACGAGTACGTCCCCTATGTAACAAGATCCTGCGGCGTCTACAAACCATCTCATATGTACATCCACAGGGTGGAGGCATGTGTCCTGTGTGAGCTCTGACCTCCTCGTGCTCCTCCTGGTCTCTGTCCTCTGGTATAGCGTGTGCCTGAGCTCTATCAGGCTGGGCTCTATCACGCTCCGGTCTGTGCTGATGGTCTCTGAGGTAGTCTCGTCGAAGCATAGTGGCCTCCCTGACATAAAGAGCTAGGCAATGCTGATCCTCGTAGTCCATCACTCGTGAGAGAGGTCCAAAGCCATCCGTGAAGAGACAGTGGAATCTACCTCTGAGCTCATAATATAGCGGGCATCTGCAAATGAAGTGCTCCTCTGACTCCACCTCTCCCATGGTGCAACAAGGGCAGATCCTGGTCTCTCGGCCTGGTCGCCGTCCATCCTCCATGCGTCGCATCCTACCAGCCTCTATCTCGAGCTGATGCAAAGAGACTCTAAGCTGGCCAAGGGCAATCCTCAGTGAGTGGGACATGTGGATACCTGTATAGCCCGGTGGAATGACAAATCCATCCTCTGAGATCCGAAGGAAGTGGTCACGATATGTGGCCATCTTCGTCGGAAGCTGCGTGGGATAAATCCAAGTGCGATACGTATGAAGCTGCAGCAATCGTGACCTGGCTAAGCTCGTGGCGAGTCAACTCGAGATGAGGGGCATCTATGCTGTATCGGAAGGGAGGCAGTCTATCCATGTCTAGTCCAAGAGATGTGAGCCACCTAGTGAGTCTGAAGTACCAGCAGTATCGGGCCCCAGATCGTGCCAACTCCATAGAAGATGCAAGTGCTAACCATGGCAACCGAGCTCTGCTTGCTGCTGAGTCTCCAAACTTCCTAACCCTATGCAAATACATGACCGACTGAAACGCTGCATCCAATGCAAGGGGAGTAGCTCCAAACTCTGCTAGCATGATCTCGTGCGGAACTGTAGCCTTGGCCCTAATGAGCCGAGAGAACATGATGATCTGTAACCTCTCTACTCGTCTCCAATCTGCAGCGCCGAGGTCTCTTGCCGAGAAAGGAGCTGCATACATCGCAGCTGGTCTCACCAATGTATCAAAAAGCAAGGATTTCGTATCGGGATGCTGAAAGTGGGACTGAAAACACTGAGGCTCAAGATGAGCCAACGAAGCATACCCTTTTATCTCGTGCTGCATATGTCATGGTGAAAACCGGTCCCCTGAAAACTGCCCCCAAATAAGTGTACTCTCTAACAAGCTCAATGGGCTGTCCGTCATATGTGAAGCAAAACTCATCCGTGCTGTAAATACGATCAGAGGTGTTGAAAACCACAACCTTGGTCTTGCCAAGGTTTACGGTCAACCCCCTGTCCTGGCAAAACCTGTGGAGTGCCTCAATATGTGCCTGGAGGCCCTGAGCAGTAGAGGAAATGAGAACCACATCGTCCGCATACAGGAGGATAGGAATGGAGGATCCTGAGAGAGTAGAGCCCACACCGCCTGTCATCTGTATAAACATCTCTAGCTCATCAATATATAATCCAAAGAGAGTAGGAGAGAGCGGGTAACCCTGCTTCACCCCAATCGTGCTGCATACCTCCTCTGAGAGCCCCTCACGTGTCCGAACCCGACCAGTGACCCTCTCATACAAAGCTATGATAGCCCACTGTATCTCTCCACTGAAGCCCATCTGGCGAATCCTCTGAAACAATCTGAATCGCGGAACTGTGTCAAATGCCTTCCTGAAGTCCACAAAGCAACAATAAAGCCGTTGCCTTCGTGACTTCGCCTCCTCTACCAGTGCCCTGAGTGTGAGGATGTGGTCAAGTGTGGAATGATCCCTGCGAAATCCAGCCTGCCCTCTGGCTCTGAGTCCTGTCATCTCGGCATGGTCATTTATACAGCTTTCCAAAACTGATGCATAGATCTTGGCCATAACGTGGCCAATCATGATGGTCCTGTGATTCGACGGCTCCATAGGGTCCCCCGACTTGTGGATAGGTACTATGGTATTGCCTAACCAGGACTGTGGTAGGCCTGTACAAACAGACTCATTGAAGAGACGGGAAAGAACAAAATCTAAGGCATCAATCCCATGGATTACATACTCCGCTTGCAATCCATCATGATCCTTAGCTCTCCCATTCTTCAATCGGTGGACTGCTGCACGGACACTCTCTGGTGTGAAGAGACTAGATGAAGCTGGCCTAGGGGAATGGGATAAATCGATGGCTGGCTGATCTGGAACATCGTATAGAGCTGAAGTGTATGCAGACCAGACACGTGGATCTGTGAGGGGGCTCTGAGACTTCGAGCGGAGGAATTTTCTCCAGAATTCCTTGGAGTCACAGCTGAAAAGCAAGCTTCTCAGCTCCTCCTCATTCCGGGCTAGAAATTGGCGTTTCTTGCGCCTAACCAACCACTTGTAGTCTCTCTTGGTTTCGGGTCTCAAGGTGAAGTTTCCTGCGGAGTTCCTTACACTCCTCGTCATACCAACCGTTGCAAGGAACAAGACCAACCGGTGGGGGACTAGACGAATGACATGTGGCAGGGAACGACATCTGAGCGGCAGAAACGAGTGAAGTATGTACAAGTTCCCACCGGTCCTGCGTGGATGGTAGAGCATCTAATAGATGAGGATGGAGTAGGCGGCTGAGGTTCTGGCTATATACATCATCGAACTGGCGGTCGAAATGAACCTCGTAATAGGGTTGGCGGTCATGATAACGAGGGGGGGTGGGTCATGGGAGACATTAGTCAAAGTAAAGTGGATGAGTGCATGGTCGGCAGAGGGCATGAAGGGGCTAACAGTAAGGCTATGGATGGAAGGGACTAGAGTCGGGGGACCTATGATGTAGTCGATCACGCTAGTACCACGCCCAGAAGCAGAAGAGAATGTAGGCATGGAAGACTGTGGCCACCTGGACAAGCCGTTATAAATGACCGAGGTGAGGAGCTCCAGTAACTGATGTCCCTGATCTGTGGGCTGTACTGTGCAGTCTGATGAAGTCCGACAGAGGCTATCATCGTGAAATGCTGGGAGTATGACCGGATCCTCCATGAAGTCATAAGTGAGGGCCTGTCTGTCTGAGAGAGAGAGAGAGAGAGAGAGAGAGAGAGAGGGAGAACCCGTTGCCTATGTGCCTCTGTGTAGCTTCTGATCTCCCTCTCCAGTATTGACCCGTAGATCTTGGCCAAAGTGTCACCAATCGAGAGAGAGAGAGAGAAAGAGAGAGAGAGAGAGGGGGGGGGGAGGGAGGGAGTCTATTAACATCCTCTGGAGACCACAGAGAGAGGGGGGGGGAGAGAGAGAGAGAGGGGGGGGGGGGAGGGAGAGAGAGGGAGTCTATTGACATCCACGGGAGACCAGAGAGAGAGAGAGAGAGAGATTAACGTCCATGGGAGGCCTCGCGGGCCTATAGGACGAAGTGACACCAAAGGGAAAAACTCATACAAGCCACAAAGGGCTGAGGCAAAGGGCGCGCTAAGACCCTTTGCTGGGTACTGTGCTGAAATATAGAGAGCTTTATGACCCAAGCAAAATCAAGTACAAAAAATATATCATATCATAACATCTTCATATCATGTGCCATCTGCTATTTTGAGTTGGCTGAGAACTTGAAATGGAAACTCAGAAACCGAAACCCGGCACTATGGTGGCTCGTCTATGAACAGTGAAAATGTCTCGAATCTGAGTTTGTTTGGCTGTCTCATGCTGCGGTGTCGAGGGGCGTGGTCTCCTCGATCTCTGAACCAGTTGAGTTATGTTCAGAGTGACCCCTCGTCTCGGGTGGTCCCCTCTGAGAAAAGCTGTGATAGGACGCGAGTGTGCTCTAGGCGCACTTCGTGTCGTGGGTGAGCTCTGCAATCCTCTCTCAGACTGCTCGCATAGCAACTAGCTCCTCCTCCTCCACCCCACTGTGTCTTGGAGCTGACTCAAATGCATAAAAATCTGTGACGCGCTCCTGTGTGTGGTCAACCTCTGCGTCCTGTGGTATGATCGCCTCCCGCTGCTCTCTAATTTGTCGTAGCAGGGTCTCCTTGTGTCGGCGTATCTCAAGCAGATAGAACCCAATGCAGACCTGGTCATGGAAGTGGATTAATCTTAGAGTGATCCCTCGTCTTGGGTGGTCCCCTTTGAGGAAAGCTGTGATAGGGCGAATCTCGATTGAGTGTGCTCTAGGTGCTCTCCGTGTTGTGGGTGACCTCTGCAATTCTCTTTTGGTAATGTAGACTGACCGCATAGCAGCTAGCTCCTCCTCCTCCACCCCATTGTGTCCTGGAGTTGACTTGAATGCATAAAAATTTGTGATGTGCTGCTGTGTGTGGTCAACCTCTGCATCCTGTGGTATGATCGCCTCCCGCTGCTCTCTAATTTGTCGTAGCAGGGTCTCCCTGTGTCGGCACAGCTCAAGCAAATAGAGCCCAATGCAAACCTAGTCATGGAAGTGGATCAATCGTGATAGTGGGCCGAAGCCACTCCCATCCTGATAGAGACAGTGGTATTGTCCCCGGATCTCATAGTAGGCTAGGTGCAAAGAAAGTGTTCCTCTGTCTCAACCACTCCCAGTGTGCATAGCATGCAGGTCCGTTGCTCTCTAGGTATACGTGCTGCTCTCCCTGTCTCAATCCTCAGTTGATGGGATGAAACCCGCATTTGCCCAATGGCGATCCTCATTGCATGTGCGACTCTTCTGTCCTTGAGATATAGGGGTCTAATGATGAATGATGAATCCCTTCTCTGAGATATTCAAGAAATGGTCACGGTAGAACTGTGTCTTGTTAGGGAGCTCCTGATCTCCCTCCCAAGCCCGAGACGTGTGGAGCTGGAGAAGATCTAACCGTATGATACAATTAATGTCATCTCGCGGGATCAACTCAGGGGGTGCACCCAGACTATACTGGAAGGGGGGGGAGCGTGGCAAACCATGTCGATATACGTGCATACCATGTGTTCGCCCCACCCTCAGCTAGTCGTCCAGACAACTCCAGAGCCAGCCTCGGTAGTCTCTAGTGAGATAAGTCCCAGACTCTATGGATGAAAGTCACTGGCTGAAAGATGACATCAAGTTGTAGTGGTGTCATGGCAAACTCTGCCTGTACTATCTCATGCGGGATTGAGGGCTTGCTCCGAATCATCCTAGATCCCATGGTCACCTGTAGCCGCTCAAATCTCTTCCAGACTGTTATCAATAGATTACTTCCCAGAAGGGTGCTCCATACATGGCAGTCGGTCGCACCAGCGTATCAAAAAGTCGGCACTTCGTCGGTGGATAGTGTGCCTGGAAACACTCTCTCCAATTGAGCCAGAGCACCCCGTCCCCGTGTGAGTCATGCCTGGGCGCATGTGTCATAGTGAAAAGAGGTCTTGTGAAGACTACTCCCAAATATGTGTAGGACTGCACTATCTCCACTGGCTCGGCTCGACAAGTGAAACTGAGTCGTTGGATTACTACACGTGAGGTGTTAAAGATCATAACCTTGGTCTTTCCCAAGATTGACTGTCAGGGCTCTCTCTCTACAGAACACCTCTAGGGCCTCTAAGTGTCTTTGCAGCCCCTCTGCTGAAGATGAGACAAGGACTAGGTCATCAACGTATAGCAATATCTGTATCATGAGATCCGCCAGTAGTGATCCTTCGCCCCCTAGGCGGTCTATGAAAGAGGTGATCTCATCAATGTACAGCCCGAAGAGAGTCGGTGAGAGGGGGCAACCCTACTTCACTCCGATCGTACTCTCAACCCAATCCGATAGGCCAGCCAGGGCCCCAACTCTGCCTTTGATTGACTCGTATAGGCTCGTCACCCCCCATATCAGTGTCTCTGGAATCTGCAGCTCCTGTAACCTCCTGATCATGTGGGATCGTGGGACTTCGTCAAAAGCCTTCCAAAAGTCTACAAAGCATGTGTAGACTTTCTGGGGTCTAGACCTCGCCTCCTCAATGATAGCCCTCAGAGTGAAGATGTGATCTAGGGTAGAGTGCTGTCTTTGGAATCTTGCCTGTCCCCTCTCTAGAACTGATCCATAGATCTTGGCTAGAGTGTGGCCAATCATAAGTGTCCGATAGTTCCCCGTCTCCATCATAGTTTTTTCCATACGTTACCATACGCATACGTCATATGAGTACGGAAGTATGATTGGAGTATGGTTCAGCCCCTGGGGCTGAAACATACGTGACCCTAATTTTACCCAAAAAAATTCAGAAAAATATAGATTGATCATTGTAATTTGTACACATTAAATTGACATAGAGGTATTAAACTTCCAGCGTGAAACTTGAAACTTGTAGTAATTTTAAAGTCATCACTTATGAGTCGTGATTCATCATTCATGAAAGAGTCCAGCCTCCAGAGACCGTAGTAATATGGATTCTAGATTTTGATACATAGTGTCAAATGATGGAATCATAGCTTCTCCTTTAGTGCTAGCCTTCATCATGGCTGAGTCTGCCCTTCACCTCTGGAGTGCCGATAGAAACTCAGTACGAAGACTTTGTATAAATTGATGCTCAAGTATGTGTGGGTGTGTGGATTTGTATGCGTGAGAGCATATTTTTATACTATGGTCTACACCCAATGTTGGGCGCTGATGACGTCAGTGGGGATGTCATAGTAGCTAGTCCCTGCTATGCATGATGGAGTTTATGGTTTTCAACCTTGTGAGTGACTATCATGAGATTGAAACTGCACTATGTTGTGTTTTTAGAGGATGAGTTTGGGAATGTTCCTGGATTCATCTAGGTATATAATAGAAGACACCTATTGTGCTTTCACAGTGCGTGACACCTTCTTCTTGCAATACTCATCACTGACAACCATGCGGCGCAATCCATTGTATACCCTCTCATCCAACAAGTTTGCTAACATGATAAACATGTAAGCAAACCATGTTTGTGCTGGCTTCACCAATTCCTTCTTGCTGAATTTTCTATACATTGCTAACACGGTGTGTTTCCGGGTAACAAATGTCACATGTTAGCATGTACTGACACTGGCTTCAGCCATGCAAGATTTCCAATGTCCTCAAACAAGAGGTCAAGGCAATGGCATGTGCATCTAGTATAGAAAATCCATCAATTCTCCTGCCCGCACACAGTTAGATGCATTGTCCATACACACCTGCACCAAATTTTCAGCCCCAACATCAAGAATGGCATCTTTCAGTATCCCAAAGATGTACTCCCCTGACTTATACTGCCCACTTGTGTCCACGGACTTCAAGATGGCTGAACCAAATATAATGATATTGATTATAGGCTGGCGCCGAGTGTCAGACCAGCCATCACAAGTTATGGTGCAGCCATATTTTTTCCACTTATCCCGGAACTGTAGCATCTCTTGATCTATGCATATTGCTTCATTAGTTAGCTCCGTTGTGCGCAAAACATTGTGGGATGGAGGCTTGAAGGTAGGCCCAACTTGGCCAATGGCACGAACCATCTCCAAAAAACAAGGGCTCCTCACCTTCCAATGAGGAATATCCTCTGCAAAGAAAAAACGACAGAGAGCAATGTATGCATCCTTCCGTGCTTGTGACTCCCATGCCTTGGCCAAGGCTCCCTTTGACATCTTTTGCTTCTTTTGCTTTGGCGCATATGCACTGACAGATGCATTTCCACTTGCAGTACCACTCACTGAGGCATCTCCCAAATCAGCCACATCTTCATTTTTGCAGCAGTTTTCAAAGCCGCCTTTGCCTGCAATCTTCGATAAGTATCTTTCACATTTTCGGGAGGAGCGGTACACTTATCAACCCCCAAGCCTGTGAGCCCTAGAAACTGTGCCCTTATACGGATCGGGCCTCCATGCCATGAATGAGGGCATGTTTACATTTACAAGTGTATTGGCCCTTCCCCAAGGGCTTTAAGGCCTCTACAAATTCCCATTCTGGTCCTTTTTGTCTTCCCATTTGCAGATCTGCAAGCTGCACATTTGCAAACGAGGGCAAATAAGGCATTGGGCAAAGGAACGATTTCCAAAGAGGGCTTGAAGCCCTTGCAGGGTGCCCTGTTATCTGGCATCAACTAAAGAGAGAGCACTTGCTGCAAAACGGAAAAAGAGAGCAGCCATTGCAATTACCTTGACGCTTGGAGTAGGTAGAGCGCAGAGGCAGGTTGTGGGCTGCAACTGTACGGTGACCACTCACCTCCAAAGCAGGTAGAGGCTGCACAAACTCGAGCGAAGGGCTGAGGGGAGTCGGGACTTGGACTGTCCCCTGTGTGGTGAAGAAGAGGGCAAAGGGCTGCCTAAATAGGCTCTTGAGGCAGCAAGGTCGGTTTGTTGGTGGGAGAGTCGGGTCATGGGCGTACGGCCTTTCTCGGGATTCAGGAGCCTTCACAAACATGTCGTACGGAATAGAAAATAGGAGGCAAATCAAATTATAAGGTACGGATCTTGATTTCCCCCCCTCCCCCCTTAAAAAGTCATGTACAGAAAGCTGTACGGACCCGTACGTACCTGTACGCAAGTACATACGGTCGTATGAAACGCGTATGGAAAAAACGTCCGCACGTGTACAGATGTAACTATGGTCTCCATAGGGTCCTCGGCGTTTGTGTATCGGCACAACGGTGGTGGTACTCCAAGAAGGTGGAAAACCGTGACACACAGCCGGTTGAACATTTGTGCTAGGATCGAGACTAGGTCCTTTTGTCCATGTGCAAAGTGCTCAATCTGGAGGCCCTCGTGGTCGTGTGCTCTCCGATTGTGTAGACGGTGAAGTGCAGCCCGTACATTTTGTGTGGTGAACAGATGACAAGTGGTGGGCCTAGGCGTGGAGGACATATCTGGCGATGTCTGCATCTGGGCATCATAGAGGGATTATGCATACCTATGCCACAAATCTGGGTCAAAGATGAGACCCGACCACTGTATGGGATTTTCTATCAGAGGGGAAGCCACCTATCCCCGGAACGATTTGACAATCTCATCCATTCATTGTGTGAGAAAAGCCCATCTCTTATGATGCGTCAATCGTCGATAGATCCTTTGTGTCTCAAGTGGCGTCAGATGACTCAAAGCCTGCTGCTGCTGTGTGAAGTAGGCTCTCGCCTCTCTGAACTCGTCATCGAACCAAGGGTTCTGATGCATCTTCCCATCCTTGGCCCGCCCGGTTCAGGTCGTGGGGAAAGATCTGATAGCAACGTCCTGTACCACTGGGACAAGGGTGTCGGAGGCGCTGGTGAGGTCTATGTCATCTCCAAGTAGAGCCAGGAGCTCCCTGGCTAGATGGCTCATGTACACTGGGTCAAGAGCACGGTCAAAGTGGATCCGAGTGCGTGGGGGGAGCTCTCCCTTTGGTTGGCATGGTGGTGGAGATATGGAAGGCCAAGTATGAGTGGTCAGCTCAGAGGGGGGGGAGTATGGCGAAATCGTGTATTCGTGAGACAAAGTCTAGAGAGAGTAGGCTGTAAGGAGGAGGAAGGAAGAGGGAGAGTAGGATTAGATGTCACATCAAAAGTACATTGCACATGAGGGGAGGGTACTTATATAGTACTCCTTATCCCCTTTGACCTCTCTATCTTTCCAACACCCCCAAGTACCAATAATCCTTACCCCCACTAACTTGACCAGCTTTCGGCCTTCATTACACAAGCAAATGAACTTTTTTAGTAGTGTTTATTGTGTGGAATTTTGTTTCTAGCCATTGTTGATCATTTTTCAAAGATGTAAATGAATGGAGCTTAAGTGAATAGAGTTATTATTATTATCTTTCAATGTAACATGCCTTGATTTTTGATTTGTTAACATGTAGTAGTAGTTTAACAATACTTACTTGTGTGGTAGTTATGTTCCCAATCCTGTGCTTGTGATAATTGATGTGCAACCTAAAGAGCTAGGAATACCGACGAAGGCCTACTATGCAGTTGAAGAAGTTAAGGAGGTTAGTGTTTGTTGCATGTTGTGATCTTTCTTGCTTAATATGATTGTAAATGTTTCTTGTGGCCCTTTTGAGCTGTCATCAAGGTATTGACATAGTATAAATATGATCATTTTCAAAGTTTTAAGGAGAAAGTGGGAGATGCCGGGGGGAACATATGAGTAATGGCAGTTGGATGTATGAGCTAGTGATTATCGTTTTTGTTTTCTTTCTCTTCTTAAAGGAAAGCGCTTTTTCCCCTAAGAGGATGGATTGACGAAGGGTGAGCCAGGTAGGTTAACTTGGACGGGGGGAAGCAACATATTAGTAATGGATTTCAAAGATAGGAGATGGTTTGTGACACCATTATGACATAGATGTAAGAAACAAAGGGAGAGGTTAGGTGCCTAAGAGAGTAGTAGTACTTCTACACAAGAACTCTACTAGCATCTACAATGAGAACAAGCTGGCTGGTATTGACAACTTAATCTTTATATTGTAAAATTCACAAAATAGAAATAGCATTCAGGGTTGAACATACCATCAAGGGATTGAAGGTGTGCATCCAGAAGGGCTAGCTTTAGCTACTAGTAAGGCACTAGCTGAGAGCTTGGTCGCATGTATGAAGACTTGTTTTGGGGATATCCAATTTAGGATTGCCAATTAAACCTACCGTAAGAAGTAAAATTTTCCATTCAAAACAACTTATGCAAGAGGAGCGAGAACTGAATAAAACATTTGTATGATTGGACTTACTCTAGTCTTACAAAGGTATATATAAAATCATGGGAGTTGTCTATAATGCCACATCATCCCAAGTGGAGTAACAAGGAACAATTTGAGGTCAAGTGCATGGATAATGAAAGGCTACCAAAGAGGGCATGGAATGAAAGTCAGAAGCTTCAAAAGACAAACAAGGGCAAGATTTTGACATCCGGATGGGCACAGGACCTAAAAAAATGGTTCAAGAAGTGGGAAGTAGAAGAGTATTTAAACTACTCTTCAGAGGAGATTGATGAAGAGGCTTTTCATTATGACCTGCTGAATGCACTACACAGGAAATGGCAAACAGCAGAAAACAAAGATAAATTTGAGTACTATCGCACATATATCAACCCCGAATATTGGTCAATTTATACAGGAAGGGAGACAACAACGCAGAAGTACATATGTACACCTATAGCAGTGCATAAACGGAGGGCTTTAGCCTCACTTCGCACCCGATCACACCAGCTGCAAATAGAAACAGGGGGATGGAAAAAGATGCCAAGGGAGAGTAGAATATGCCAACTATGTGATCAAGGTATGGTTGAAACAGAAGAACACATGGTAATGATATGCCCTCACTATGCACACATTAGGGAAGAGTTCAATCACCTCCTTGAGGGACATAACAAACTGGCTGATTTGCTGCATAAAGGGTCACCTTCAGCTTTAGGAACATTTGTGTATAAGCTCTTCAAGCATAGGAATCCACCTGAATCCTAGAAGGTGGTTTCTCTTTCCACCCTCCCATCTTCGGGAGGAGCTTTCATGTACTTGTGATATTGAATTGCTCAGGTCCCATAGGCCGGTTTTGGTCTTCAGAGGACGATAATATATTCTTCTTCTTCTTCTTCTCTCTCGGTTGTAGGGGTCTCATTGCATCTCTCCCATTGTCTTTGGATAGTAAAAATGAGATCAGCAGATTATGTCAGTGATGTAATGGATTATGTACAATGGTGTTCCCCTTTCACAATAAAATTAGGTGTAGATCCAAATGGCCATATGTGTATGGGCTATTCCTCTGAGGCATTTAGATGCGGCAGCCAATGGTAGCTTGTGACATGTGCCATTACTATATAGTATATATGAAATATTACAGCCTGAACCATATGTGCAAGCCTATTGCCCACTTATAGACTCAATCCTATGACTACCTCCACACCTCTTTGAGCACTGCGCAGTCATTATCAGCTTATATAAATTGGCTAATAATCCTCTATTATGAATGTCTCTCAATTGTGCATCATAAAAGACTTCTAAGATCAGCCATTTATACAAATGCTTTGAAACACACACACATTCATTATAGCTTCAGAAATTAAGGAATATTTGTTTGACTTATAATGACTTTGACTAGTATTGCTTGTAGCACTGTCCTACGGAAACCTGACACTATTTCTCTGCAAACTCGCACCTCTTCCAAGTTCTTGAAGTTTTCATCCCAACTTTGTTTCAGACGTCATCATTGACATAAAGGACCCTACCACAAGGTTTTTCTTTTTGGGGGTGTGCGGGGACGGGGGTGGGGGGGCAAAAAAGAGACTTCTATTGAGTACACAGCATGCAAGGCATGAGAAAATGGAACCAAATCCAAATCAAGCTCTTGTAATAATGCAAGTAAATAACAGGTTGAGGCTGATAGTGCCACCTCAACTCTGAAGGGGCTTTCGAGAAGAATGGGAAGCCCATCCCACTCCCTCAAGAAGACATTTCTCTCGGTAGAGGCTGCTCGTGAAGACCCTTGCATAGTTCCTAAAATGGCTATCAAAGTGTGTATTGTGTTCGTCCAAATACGTGTGTATTGGGTGAACCTGGGAACCATCCAAGGCCTCTGTACATCTGGATCTCCAAATATGCCACGCTGAAATGCTCGCTAGAATCTCCCACAAAGTATCCATAGATGCATGCGCATGTTTGTACAGAGAGCCATGAACCTCGTCCAGAAAACATTGACTCAACCAAATGTTGTCGAATGGAGAAAGAGTCATGCCTTTCGTAGAACCCCCAAAAGAGAGAGCCATGCTATTGAGCCACTGGTCATGAGGATAGGAGAATGCATAAATGCGCTCAGTAGTCTAGCGATCCCCTTCCAAATGATCCTTGCTTGTCTGCAGTCCCATAGGCAGTTGACCTCCGTTGGTGCACAACATTCTGTCCATGAATAGAAAGCTAAAAGAAAAGATTGATTACTCTATTTGTAAGGGATTCCTAGTGAAACCGTCCTTCAGTAAAATAAAGGGCAGTAAACCGTAACTAGCTTAGCATCCATGTCGTTTACAGCCACATTGCATATCTTTCAACCACTTCATTAAGTACAAAACCACGTAGAAACAACTTTGAGAAAGAAACTGGATGGAGAGTGCCCCTGCTCAATGAAATCAAACACGAGACACCACATTGGCCCCAAATACCTTGGCGTCCCTTTTGGTATCTATTTTATTCCTTGGCAATGGAAATAGTGTTACACCAAGGGATCACCCTCGCACTCTGCTACACGAGCAATCCACTGCACAAGCCAACACTTAGCTTCAAAATGCATCCAATTCCAGTGCACCCACTAACACCCAAGGCTAAGGCATTTCCTCACAATTGTGTCCAACCAAGAGTGGCAATGTATTCCACAAGTCCAAAACAAATGCTCAAATAGCCTCAAGGACTTCGAAATGCATGGAAAATCAACCAAAGCTTGAGCAAGTAACCTTGGGAAACGTGAAAAATGATTGGAGCAGCAAAACTCACGTAAAAAATCTCGTTCCAAAGGCTTGGGATGAGAAAAGGGTGGATAGGGAATTGCCACGTGGCTCCTCATTAAAGCTCTAACCCTTCCAAACCAATGGAGCATTGGTTTGCCCCCACATTAAAGTGCTAACCCTCTCCAACCAATGGAACATTGGTTTACCCAACATTAAAGTCCTAACCCTCTCCAAACAATGGAACATTTGTTTTCCTTGGGCCCAACTTTTGGACCCCTCTTAGCCTTGTCTTGCCCCAGTGCTTGGTCCCAGTGGGGTGTGGAATCACAACCTTTTAACTTATGTGCATCAAATAGATGTGCAGATTCATCAATAGACAATGATCCAGCCTGATATAGAAGCTACCAAAACAATATATATTTCCGTCCAAAGCTATGGACACAATACAAAGAGAGACAGATATAAAGTCCCACTAGTGCATGGTCCTTTGATCTTATCATGTACTTCTACTATCTGCTGGATATCTCTAGAACTTGAGCCTGCGTGCTCCATCTGGAGTGTTTGTAGACTCTCTCAGTTTCTTGCTGCCCTAGAAGACAGCCAAGTCCCAGCCCCAAGCAGAGCTCAGTCTGCAGCCTCTATTGCCCTCTTCTGCCTCCTGGAAGTAGGCCTGAAGATGTGTGCACTACTGCTCCTGCTGCTCCCAAAACTGCTGGAGTGCTCGATTATTTATGCCCCTCCAAAGGGCTCTTTATATACGCCTCAAGGGCCCTTGAAAATATCCAACTGGTCAGCCCCTTGCTGGCCGACTCAGTCTGCCAAAACCAACCTGGTTGGCTGCCCCTACCAGCCCAACCAGGGCTCTATATAAGGGCTTTCACTTGCCCTTCCAGGCCTTTGCTCCAGGGCATAAAGCCCTCCACATTATGTGGGGTCCAGCCCCCGTTGGCCCTGCCATCTTCTAGGCTTGGTAGGCTTTCTCTGACCAGCCCTACCAGCCCCAATACTGGCCGATCAAGCCTGCTGGCTCCCCCTGCTTGCTGCGCCATCTCCAGGGCCCTGCCCTCAGCCCATGCTAGTCAGTTTGCCATCAAGAACTCTGGTATCCCCGCTATCTGATGCTGTTAAAATCTGCCTCTGACAGGCCAGATCCAGGCTGATTGTCCATCGCCGTTTACCTGTCCACAGACTCCATTTATGAGCTAATTTATAAAGAAGGTGATTGTGTTTTGCTGCATTTTCAAAAAGCGAGACTAAGGAATAAGAAAGGCAAAGAAAGGCTGTACGATATGAGATAGTATGGGCCCTTTCGAGCTTGCCAAAGATCAATGATGTAGCTTACAGGCTGAAGCTACCACAGCATTGGTCAGAGATAGAGTTTCCCGTCGTTATATGGTGAAGTGCAGGAATTATTCTGCACTGGTTGTGAAGTGGAAGGAGTAAGGTGAACCGGCAGATTCACTTGGTTTATTGCATAGAAGCATTTCAGCTTGAGCCGCCTGCGGTTGAGGCTCATTCAGGCTCAGCAGAGCAAAGGTCTGGAGCATTGCCTGACGCTAAAGAGGGGGTAACACCTCCACTCCCTCAGGACAGACAGGCTCACGTATCTAGAGTTCACTGCATGACTCACCCGAGGTACTGATTGTTGCTGACAGTATTTCTGCCACGGGACTTCTATGATGAGTGTACTTGTCACTCCACACAGATGATGCTGTTCATTGCCAGTTGTATATCACGGATGATGCGCAGAGTGGTATGAGTTACTATTCATGCCTATTTCATTATTATTTATTTGCTGTACCTTTCAGCAACAAACTAGATAGTTTGTTGTCTCAAGAGGGGGTATGTCAGGGGGACGTGATTTTTGTATGCCAACAACCGTGACTACTTTGGCTTTGTGCCTAGCCTAGAGGAAGTGCCAAATTCCTAAAAGCCCCTAAGATTTGACAATAGAAGTGGGGCCAATCCCTAGGTGCAATTACTAGGCTCAATTGCTAGGCCCAAGGCAAGGAATAAGTGTGACAAAAAGAGTGGGTTAGAGGGCCCAAATGTTAGGCCCAAGGCAAGGAACAAGTGTGACCAACAAGAGTGGGTTAGAGGCATTAATGAGCCGCGTGGCAGTCCATTTGCTTGCATGTGTTTGCATGTACGTTTTCCTCTCAGATAGGCTCACGTATCTAGAGTTCACTGCATGTCTCACCCGAGGTACTGATTGCTGCTGATAGTATTTCTGCCACGGGACTTCTATGATGAGTGTACTTGTCACTCCACACAGATGATGCTGTTCATTGCCAGTTGTATATCATGGATGATGCGCAGAGTGGTATGAGTTACTATTGATGCCTATTTCATTATTATTTATTTGCTGTACCTTTCAGCAACAAACTAGATAGTTTGTTGTCTCAAGAGGGAATATGTCACGGGGACGTGATTTTTGTATGCCGACAACCGTGACTACTTTGGCTTTGGGGGCCTAGCCTAGAGGAAGTGCCACGATAGAAGTGGGGCCAATCCCTAGGTGCAATTACTAGGCTCAATTGCTAGGCCCAAGGCAAGGAATAAGTGTGACAAAAAGAGTGGATTAGAGGGCCCAAATGTTAGGCCCAAGGCAAGGAACAAGTGTGACCAACAAGAGTG
The DNA here is from genome assembly GCF_047967505.1 of Dipteris shenzhenensis. Lineage (NCBI taxonomy): Eukaryota > Viridiplantae > Streptophyta > Polypodiopsida > Gleicheniales > Dipteridaceae > Dipteris > Dipteris shenzhenensis. Next base: position 4,099,928 of record NC_141611.1, on the reverse strand, counting down.
GGTTAGAGGCATTAATGAGCCGCGTGGCAGTCCATTTGCTTGCATGTGTTTGCATGAACGTTTTCCTCTCTCTAGCTCGCATTTCGAGGTTGTTCTTTGGTTGTACGGCTCTTTGTTCCTGCTCGTGAGCATTTTCCATGGCACCCTCATCCATTTTGAGGTGGATTCGCTGGCTGTACCGCTGCTTCATGCATTTCGAGGCGGATTTGCTGGCTGTATGCTCTCTTGCACGCATTACGAGGCCAAAAGGATGGCTGTACGGCCCTGTTCTCCTACCCATGACCACTTTTCACGCCGCCTCTCCTATTGGTGATTGTTTGCCCGCCGATTTCTGCTCTCCCCCCCCGCCTCTCTCTCTCTCTCTCTCTCTGTCTCTCTCTCTACATGGAATGAGATTGAAAAAATGCAGAAAGCATTTCTACGCAAGCACCTTGGTGTCAAACCCACTACCCCATACTTAGTGCTTCTATCGGAAAAAGGTAGGAGGCCGATCGAATTTCATGCATTGATTAGAGTTATGGAGTATTTGCTAGAGGTGCAGCAAATGCTATCGGACAAACTACCTTATAGAGCATGGAATGCCAGCACAAAACTTCAAAAGAATCACTAAAGTAAGATCATTTGTACAGGGTGGGTAACAGACATCAGGAAATGGTTCAGCCGATGGAAAGTAGATGCATACTTGACCATGCCGCATGAAAAGGTCACCATGCAAGAATTTCAAATGTCCCTACTGAGCACTTTGCAGACCCACTGGTTGACAAATGAAAAGAGGACAAAGCTGGAGTATTATCAAGACAACATAAACTTTTCATGTTGGTCTACATAGATGTCCATGGAGGCCTCTGCTCAGCCCTACATTAGCACACCTATTCCCCTTCTCTATCGCAGAAATATAGCCAGGTTTCGCACCAGATCTCATACGCTTGCTATAGCGAAGGGAGCTTGGATGCATCAGCCCAGACACGCCATAGTTTGTACTCTTTGCGACTTGCAGTCAGTTGAGACGGAGGCACATGTAGCTTTACAGTGCCCTCGATATGCACATATCAGGGAGGACTACCAGCAGATATTGGAGGACTCCGCTCAGTTGACATCAGTTCTCTCTACTGCCTCTCCGGCAGCGTTGGGATCTTTTGTCACCCGTCTTTTTACATGTCGTCAGGAACTCATAGATTCCTGACCCCTCTTTTTGAGGATACTTTCTTTACATTGTATTGAGATGGTCCCATGGGTCATTTTTGGCCCCCCGTGGACGTTAATAAATTCTACTTCTACTTCTCTCTCTCTCTGGTGGTGATTTCTCCTGCTAGCCACTTGCTATGTGGATCTGCTGCCTCCCGGAGGTGTTACAGCCTGGAATCGAGTCCCTTGGAGCTGGTTCAATGCCATTTGGAGCTGATTCGAATTTATTTGCTGCTGTTTTCCGATTCCTTTGTGGCTGAAGGTAATCTTTGCACTGCTGGGGGCCTGGAATGTGAGGCTAGAAGTCATCCCTCTTCCATGGACAGCAGGTATAGTTGATTCGACTTCCTTTGGATGCTTTTGATCACTCTTGCAGTTTGTTGTTCCCTCTTTATTCTTCGAATTACCCTCCTGGCCAACTCGGGCTGAGAATTGACACCGAAACACCGAGGGTGAGCCAAAATGGGAGCCAAAGGATCAGTTTTGTGAGTTTCATCTCATCTTGAGGTCATTGTGCATTTCAAGATTTATGTTGTTGCTTTGATGCCCTGAGAGGATGGGCGCTTGATTGTGGGACTGCTGAATGCATTAGTCAGCTTTCATTTGGTCACAGACACTTGGGAATGCCTTATCCTTGCCTTGGCAATTGGGTGCTAGTTTGTGCTTGGAATAGGATGCTTATTGAAGCTAGGAATTGGCTTGGATAGTGGAATTGCTAGTGAGGACAAGTTCAAGGGAGAACCCTTGTTGTAAAAGAGCACATTCCGTTGATAGAAGAAAAAAGAAACACGGAAAGGGGCGCCAAAGCATTTGGAGCCAATCTGTGTCTCTTGTGTGTGGTTTATGAGTAGGGGCATTCTAGGGTTTATTTCTCAGTGGTTTTTTAACCAAGTGCCTGAAAGTGATGCATTATGGATGTAATGAATGTGAGTGACAAGTTAGGTGTGGATTCCTGGCCTTTAGTTTGCTAGAGGCTGGTTTCACTCCTCACCATCATCCATGCGTTCAAGCTATGAAAACATTGTCTTAGAGTTTGTTGTTAACTTGTTCACACCAACCACCAAGCCTTAGTGTTTTCTCACTCAACCATTGATGAGAGAAAAGCACATAAAGTATGCAGCGTTTTTGCAAGCTTTTCATTTTCAAATTGTGCATGTGGCTGGGGAAGGACAACAAATTGGTTGATGCACTCTCCCGAAGCCCCTCACTCAGTCATATATTTGTTGCATATCATAAAGAATTTGTGCCTTGACTAGCTCCTATGCCAAGGAGGTTGATTTTCAGAAAATATGTACACATTTGCATGATTACTTTACAATGGATGTTATCTGATGGCTACCGTTTCCACAAAAGGAAGTTATATGTATCTACTGATTTTTTTTTTCCCGAGAGAAAAGAACTTCTATTAATGCTTGTTAAAAAACGATCATACAAGTCGGCAAATACTATAAAGGTGCCGATCGTGGAAATCAACGAAAAATAAATGCTGGCTGTGAGAAAGACACTTCTGCTGCCAAAGATCCCAGCTCATTGCCTAGGGATTCTCTGTAACAGGGGCTAACAACCAAGGTGGCGGACTATACAACCATCTGATCCCTCTCGGGGTGATGTCGTAGAAAACACCTGTAGGCCAAGCCTTGCATAAACGTTCCCACCGTGCGACCGTAGCTGAAGAAACTGGAGGGCCTCGCTCCCAAATGGCGCGAAGCGTGAAGATGATGTCCTGCCAGATGGCTACCAAGGTGCCCGACGGTGGAACATGGTGCTGGCCCATAACCCAGCTGCAGCGAGCAACCCAAATGTTCCATGCCGTGATGTTGGCTACCGTCTCCCACACGACGTCCTCCGCTGAAGGAAGAGGCTGATGACTAGTGGGAGGGGTCGCCTCATAAAACTCAATGCTGTGAATGTAGAGGCCGTGAATTTTGTATGTTGGAGAGACCACGTCAATGGGAAAGGCATGGCCACCCTCTGGCAACCAAGCAGCCATGCCCCAGGTGAAGTCCCTCTCCATGCCTTGAAGCCTTGCCATGATCCAAAGCGCTCCTCGCCATATCCTCTGTGCTGCTGGGCAGCTCCAAAGGCAGTGGGGGATCGTCTCCAAAGCCCCAATCGTGCATCTATGGCAACTACCATCCACCCGAGGCGCCCAGTGGAAGACTTATAGTAATGCCCAGGAGCTCACACAGTGTGCGTGTGGGGTGTGGAATCACAAACTTCTTTACTTAATGTGCGTCACATAGATTAGATGTGCAGACTCATCAATAGACAATGAACCAGCCAGATAGAGAAACCACCAAAATATATTTCCGTCCAAAACTATGGACACAATACAAAAGATATAGATCCAGAGTCCCACCAATGGTGTGGTCCTCAAGTATGTGTGATGACGTCGGTGGGGATGTCATAGTAGCTAGTCCCTACTATGCGTGATGGAGTTTATGGTTTTCAATCTTATGAGTGACTCTTGTGAGATTGAAACTGCACTATGTTGTGTTTTTAGAGGATGAGTTTGGGAATGTTCCTGGATTCATCTAGGTATATGCTTCTGCCGTATTAGCGGACATGCAAATTTCACCTTGTGAAGTTTTCGTCTTCACAACCATATGGTAGTTTCTTTTTAGCTTTACCTTCACTTTCAAACTGCCCTGTTTCATCATGTTGCACAGTGTTATTTCTCTGTATATGTACTCAACTCAAATTGCTGTTATGTGGGCTTATCAACCTAAGATGAGGGAATCAAGCAAGCCATTTCCAAAAGGAAGTGCGTTCTAGTGGAACCCTATGTGTGTGTGAGAGAGAGAGAGAGAGAGAGAGAGAGAGAGTTCTCAACCTTGATGGGAACTCTCTCAACCTTGATGGGAGATCAGATTTGAGAAAGAGGTTTAACCTCGATGGGAGATCAGATTTGAGGAAGAGGTTTTCCTTCTATTTCACAGCTTCTTTGTTTCTTTTCCTTTGTTACAGGATGCAACACAGAAAAGCCAAAAAGTATTTGTGCATGTACTTTCTGAAATTGGTGCATATGAAGCAGAGGAAATTGGTGAGTTTATACTTGCTTGAATTGCCAGTATAGCGCTCTTGATTTGAAGTGATTGTTTCTTTTTATAGCTGCAACCCTGTTTCCACTCAAGTTGTCTTTTTTTTTTTTTTGGTTGCAAAAATCAAATTGTCTTTTTCAACAAAGAGCTTGTTTGAAATGTTCAGGGGTTGAACATTTGCTGAGGGATGTGAAGGATACAACCATTAGTACTCTTGCTACAGAGGTGATGATGATTTCTGTCCCCTGTTGTGGTCTGCCCCCCCCCCCCCCCCAAAAAAAAAAAAAACAAACAAAAAAAAATCCAAAAATACACACACACATACACACAGTAAATGTCTTTAAAGGATTATATGATGCCGCAATTGAAATGTATATTTGGAGCCCTGTTTTTAGTCTCTCTCTGAGATAGAGTTAGGGGACAACGTGTTTACTACCTGCGGTATCTACTTTGATAGGTTAGTGGAAAGTTGACAGCATTGAAGGGACTTGAAGCAAGATTGAAGGAAATTCATTCATACTTGGATTATGTGGTGGAAGGAAAATTGCCTCTCAATCACGAAATCTTGTACCATTTACAGGTTCATATCCTTTTTGTCAAGAAGCTTGTGGTTTGATTTCCTTGTTGATCTGGCAACTCTTGACAACCTTAATACCTTATCCTACATGCAGGATGTCTTCAATCTGCTACCGAATTTGAATGTGAATGACTTGGTGAAGGCATTTGCAGGTATCTGTATTATTTTACATCTAGTCACCATCAAACTTGTATTTTCATTGCTTGAATATTATAGCATAAAAGAAGGCAACAATTAACATGGTTCTTGTAATCTGTGCTGTGCAGTGAAAACAAATGACATGATGCTTGTCATCTATCTTGCCTCTCTTATCCGGAGTGTGATAGCCTTGCACAACCTTATCAACAATAAGGTATATAATGTCCCTTCTATTTTTTCGGCAGCATCTGCAGAAGTTAGAACCAAATGATGAAAGGCATTAATTCAATTTAAGTAGAGACTATTTGCCGACTAGTGTGAGGTTCTTATTACCTTGTGGATGGAGTTGGAATGACCTCAAGCATTATGTTTGTTTAGGTGTTGAACAAAGAACATGAAAAGCTTGCAGATGCACCGTCAGGGCCAGCTATTTCAGCTGCTGGCTAGGAGGTTTGAACTTTGAAGCATGTCCGATAATGGTTTGGTAGTTTTTTCCCTGAAAATTGCCATTTTCCAGTGTGTTGCTCTTAAGATGCATCACCTGTGTTTGGCTAGTAAAGAGATTGGATTCATTGTTCTTTATGGGCTTCTAAAAGGCAGGTAGAAACTATATAAACTGCCTTGAGAAGCTTTGAGGATGCCCTTACAGTTAGATTTCTAGCATGATTGAGAAAGGAAGTTTTGCTGACGAAATAATGCATGATAAACATGAGAAATTGCTTTTCAAGATTGTAATAATATATATCCAAACGTTCTCACAGATTATAGATCACAGTTGGGGGGATTAAGGGCGAATCTCCAGGATCTGATCGCAGAACTTCATTTTCTATTTGATTGCGAAGTCCAAATGCTGAATTGTTCTAAAGCATGTTGAATCCTTCCTCATTGTGAGTGATAAACGAGTCCCAAGATGAAAAAGGTTTCCAACTACAATAACGTAGGTGCGCAGTGTTCAGTATTCAGATGTGATATTTGCATGGCCTGTCAACGTGAACAAACTTTCTGGGTAGTGCACATCTTTTTTTAATAGAATGCCATACAAGTTTATTTGCTGATGCCATTCAAAAAGTGCATATTGTTGTTGTTTTATGACTCTCTCTACTTTAGTATAGGATAATGAAAGGTGAATGCCTATGATAATGATTAAAAGCGGTGGACACATGCATGGTTTCATAATCTAGTGTAGCTTGATTTGTTATGCGAGTAAAGCAAATCAAGGGGAGTCAACGTATTTCTTAAAGATGTGTCACGTATTTTCCAAGGCTATTGGAGATAATAGAGGTACGGCATTGATGTGGAGGCACATACGAGATAGGTTGGTATCGACTTTAGCATCACTTGATCTATTGTAGGGTATGTTTGCATGCAAATTCCACCTATAGCGTCTTTTGGTGGACCTTGCTTCCGTATCAAGGTAGCATCCTTAGATATCCAATAGGCTAAGAATGGTTTGGTTAGATAGTGGCGAGCTCTCTGTGTTGTGATGCACTCTTCCTCATCCTTTTGGGGCTTAAATATGCGTGTCGTGTGTTTTCCAAGGCTATTAAAGATAATAGAGTTATGGCATTGATGTGGATGCACATACAAGATAGGTTGGTATCGACTTTAGCATCAATTGATCTATTGTAGGGTATGTTTGCATGCTAATTCAACTTGTTGCGTTTTTTGGTGGACCCTTGTATCATATCAAGGTAGCATCCTTAGATATCCAATAGGCTAAGAATGGTTTTGTTAGCTAGTGGCGAGCTCTCTGCGTTGTGATGCATTGTTCCTCATCCTTTTGCCCCACTCCTCTTGTCCTCACGCACGACAATCTAAGTGATTTTGTAGCAACTTTGCAGCGCACATTGCTCTTGGAGCTACTGGTGTGGTTGCCTCCCTCCCTCTAGCGTTGCCTTGTTAAATCTCCTGAAGATGGGGGCTTGCCTTCATTCTTACTCTTTGGTTATGGACTTGGTAGCATGAACATTGTACAGATCATAGATATTTTTCTTGTAGGTCATGCATGTGTTAGACCACTCAAACCTAACCACCTCCATACATTGGAGTGAAGAGAGCTTTGGACTTCGTAGGCTCCCCTCCCCTCTCGCCTCTTGTTGTCTCCCCCTCCCCCTCCTCCCATCCCAACTTGGATCCCCTCTCCTTGCTTCCGCTTCCGCTTGCACTTGCAAATATATTTTTATTTTTGATTTCCTTTGACAATTATTGTTAAATGGAGTTGGTATTATCGTTTGTTTTCACTATAATTCCATTGTGTCAAAAACTAGTGGAAGCTACCAAAATACCCTGAACGTTAATAAAGACATCAATAAAAAGGCCAAAATTTTTTAAAATTTGACACATTCGAGTTTGCCCTTGGACATGTCGGAGTAGAGGACGAGATCGATGACATGAGGGTAGTATGGATTAGTGTGATGAGATGACAAGGAGGGATGCAGTCAGAGAAGTAGTAGCCATGCTCAATGCAACAACCAATTAGAGCATGCACGATGGAAGTCAAGCCCGTTATAGCTTTACTCTGTGGGGATTGTTTCACCATAGAGGGGTCACTCTATATAGCCCACCAGATATAGAGATCATAGACACCACCACAGCGCCAATCGACGAGATAGACACAGATATGATGTATTTTTGTAGCTCATAGGAGAGCCACCATGGCACTTGGCTATGTGACTTGACTCTGACTTAGAGATTGAGTTGAGCTATTAGTTGCTAGTTTTGAGCTTTGAGTTTGAGTTTGTACTTTTGAGCTTAGTTTAGTATAGTGCTCAAAAAAGGGTCTTTGTGAGCCCTTACCCTAAGCCCATAGCAGCTTGTATGAGCACGTGCTACTCTAACATTGTACTTTGTCTCATAGACCCATGAGGCCTCTTGAAGATGGTAGTGCATCTCTCTCTCTCTCTCTCTCTCTCTCTCTCTCTCTCTCTCTCTCTCTCTCTCTCTACGTGTGTGTGTGTGTGTGTGTGCACCATAGTTCTCAATGGAGGTAGCTACAAAAGCCAATACAATGAAGCATTGTTTTATGAAAGTTTCAATGGAGTCTCTTTGTTTGCAACCCTAAAAAAAAGCCCAATATTACAAAGTTTGATTAGAATTTGCAAAAACAAGGTATATGCTTTGCTTGTTAAATGGTTCACAAAAACATTAAAGATAAGAATTCAAGAAGAGAGAGAAATACCTTATAACATGCAAAAGTGCAAGATTGTAATGTAAAGGAGATCCCATAGAGGGGTACTAGCCTTAGGAACATGCAAGATTTTCAGCCTATCCTTATGTATATTTGATTACCATGATCACTTTCCTTTTGTACATAAACTTTAAAATAAAAATACAATAGCCTTATTGCAAGAAATCATGCATAAAGCACTTGAGTTGTCCCATGCACCCCTACAAAAAACATGCAAGAGGCAATGTGTTTGGTCGTTGCCAAAGGACCTAGTTCACCACCTAATACCCCATACTTGTAGCTCCATGGAGCTTATACTGAAACCAAGTAGTTGATGTTGTCTATTGAAGACAAATATTATACCTCTAGGAGAGCCAAACCATCTCAAGAATATTAGATGAGCCCTCCACAAAAAGGATTGTATCATTAGCAAAATTTGAGATAGAAACTTGTCCCCATGATGAATCAAGAGGTGCATACCTGCCAAGCCTATTGTTTGAGATAAGAGAAAATACCTTAACGTTTCTACCAAAAAAGGGAAGAGGAAGGTGGTTAGGGGGTAGCCCTCTTGCATCGAGTAAGAGTGAGAAGGCCTCCCATATGTGTCCCTAATGGGAACCTTGATAGGGTTACCTACATAAAGGGAAAACATCCCTCACACTCATTGGTTCAAAAATCCCAACATCTACATGGCGCGTTCTCAAATCCTAGCAGGAGAATAGTATGAGGCAAGGCCTCCTCTTGTGCCTTAGCCTAGTGCCTCTTGAAAATTGAGATGTTATTGAATATGCTCCTCCTTTGAAATAAGCATCTTTGGGTGCCATCGACGATGTCAAGGAGGTGTGGATGGAGCCTCAAGATCAAGACCTTCCCTAAGGTCTTGAACTAGCATTCAATAATGTGGTCCTTTGCCACTAGCGAGTGGTCCCCCCTTTTGACATAACGTGCATCTAGCCTCAAGCTAGCAGCTAGGGGAGTAGACCTAATAAAAAGCCAAATGTAATGGGGTACTCATGTGCTCCCAAAAATAGCAAAAGAACATTAGAGACAAATCGTCCTCACTAAACCATTTCTACATTAGGAGAGCCTTGAGGGATTCTAAGAGCTCCTCATCCATGAAGGGGCTCTAATTGTTCCATAATACCTAAAGTAACAATAGAGGGTATGTGGGACTAGACATCCTCTTGGGTTGCCAAGGTAGGCCCACCTTTATTAATAATCGATCATACCTTTAGTAGTGATGAATGTACCTCATTCAAAGCCACTTTTTTTTAAACGTAGATCTGATGGGTTATGTTCTCTCCATCCCACTATGGGATACGGTTTATTCAAAACCACACTTCTTTGAAATCAAGGTCCAAACGGTCTTGAAAATACCCTTTATTTGAGGTCCAAACTTAGTTTGGTCTATTTAATCTCAAAATAATCCAAGATTTGTTAGCTCGACTTGTAGTTGGTAATAAGCACAATTAGTTAGCGTGACTTGTAGTAAGCACAATAAGGTTGACTATGGTCAATTGCTAACCACACTTGACATGGGTCTAGGTTAACTTATATATGGGATTATATAACCAGTGTTTCATTGACCCAACGTTTCAAGTTATTTGATTTCCTTTTGAGCTTCTCACTTTCTTGTGAGTCTTGAAGATAAATTCTTATCACTATTTAATTGCATTGATCATTTGATAGTCAAAGTATTGTACGATAAGCTTTGTGCAAGTGGATCAAAATGTTAGGAGCTCCATGAGTCTCAAGTCCCATAGTGGAGGTTCAAGGTCAACACTACCTTGGTAGTACCAAGCTAAGTGGTACGTTTAACAAATATCAACAATGGTGTTAATGTTCATGTTACAAGACAATGACTATGAGAGCTAAGCTAATCAACATTCCAATACATTAGGACTACATGAAATGCATTATGCTAGCTGCCAAGGTCTTGAGTGAGTGGCTACTAAGAAATTGAGTGAGGCGGCATGATAGATACCTAGCTACATTGGTGGAGATTGGATTACCAACCAAAGTTAATGTGGTAGAGCAATGATCAGTGCATCATTTAAGATGCAAGAGGCAACCTTCTTCATGTTTGCATGCTAGCTAAAGATAATATATTCATTAAACATGTCCACTATTATTAGGAAGATATTTAATTGCCTCAAGTGGATTATGGTCTTTGACTATTTTAGGAGTGTTTTGAGTCATTGAATGGATGGCTGATTGGATGGAACACATTTTTTAGGGAGTCTTGAATCATTGGTTGAAAGGATCATTGCATTTTGTATAAGTTGCAAAGATCCATAATTGAGATGCTCCTTGGACATTATTGCCTTATGTTGCATGGAACTTAGAGGCAAGTGATAATGGTAATCAAATACACATAAGGATAGGTTAAAAATCTTGCATGTTCCTAAGGCTAGTACCCCTCTATGAGATCTCCTTTACATTACAATCTTGCACTTTTGCATGTAATAAGGTATTTCTCTCTCTTCTCAATTCTTATCTTTGATGTTTTTGTGAACCATTTAACAAGCAAAGCATATGCCTTGTTTTTGCAAATTCGGGTCATATTGGGCTTTGTTTTAGCGTTGCAAACAAAGAGATGCCATTGAAACTTTCATAAAACAATGCTTCATTATATTGGCTTTTGTAGCTACTTGCATTGAGAACTATGGTGCACACACACACACACACACACACACACACACACACACACACACACACACACACACAATCCCTTCCTCCTTTGCTCATTAGTTCTCCCCCTTCCCCCCCCTTCCCCCCCCCCCCCTTCCAAACCCCTCTTTCAATTTCTCTCCTTGTTTAGTAATCTCTCTTAAATTCCATTAATTTTCCCCGCTGTGTTTTCCCTTAATCCCCCTAAATTATTTTCCCTCAAATTCCATTATTTCTCCCTTAATCGGTCTCTTACCTTCTCCGTATTTTCCCCTCAATCTCCCTTATTTTCCCTTAGTTTCTCCCTATGCTCTCTCTCTCTCTCTCTCTCTCTCTCTCTTTCTCTCCCTCTCTTTTTCACCCCCCCCCCCCAAATCTCCTTTCTCCTACAATTCTCTTGTTTTTCCTTACTCTTCTCTCAAATTCCTTGATTTTATAATAAAATTTCCCTTTATTTTTTAATTTCCCCCCTTTTTTTCCTAAACTATTTACACCTTTCTAATAAATTTCCTTATAAATTTCTAATTGAATCTCCTATATTAGATTGGTTAATTTGACCTACATTAGATTGGTTAAATCTAAAAACTATTAGATTGGTTAGAACTAAAGCCTATTAGAATGGGTAAATCTAAAGCCTATTATAGTGATAAAATCTTATTTTACTATTGACCCTCCCCACACTTCCTAACCGACTGTAGCCCATTATTCTATACCCATCATAGTTTGTTGCAGTGACATGCATATTCAAGCTTCTAACTTACCCGCTCCCCGAGCCTTTGTACTCCTCCCTGACTGTATACTTGGCTAGCCTATTTAAGAAGACACTGTGGCTACACTACAATGCAGTTCCTATGGTCTCTGTAAAGCGTACGCCTCTCCTTCTCGTGCACGTTGCTCCAAATGATGGTGACCACTGACCAGCCCCTGCCCATTACTGTGGCACTACACTAACTGTAGCCACTTCATGCCAAAGTCGCCACAATACCCTGGCCCTCGTGTACTTCCACACATAGCTCTGAGCTCTGAACCGCGTGTTGCCTCTCACACTAGCATGGACTCACAATTTTCATTATGTTTTTTTTGCACGTGGGCGTTATTTCCTTAGCACTACATTCTAAAGTACTTCTTTATCCCTACCTTCTGGAATCCGATTTACTCGTTAAACCACCACTGTTAAAACTACGCTTAACTGCCCCCCCCTCTCTCTACTTCATTCATTAAACTACTCTTTGCATTAGATTCAAACCCCCTCTCCCTCTCCCTCTAGTATATATAGTCCCTTTATATTTTCCCCTCCTAAGTCTCGCCCCCTTTTATAATTCATTTATTAAATCTTTTTATGACCCTTCCAACCCCACCCCCCTTTTTCCCTTCTTTTCTAACCTTTATCTAATTTCTTAGAACGTATATAACTTATATACCGCCTATACTACCTATTACTATTATTTTCATTACTTTAACCATTTCTTTTTGTCGGCCTCTTTTGTGACTTGCCCCCCTTTTTTGCTTTCATGTTGAAAAAAAGATCTATGTTTCATAGGTTTTTAGTAAAACCATTGTTGCTTCATACACTACCTTAGCAATTAATTTTCTAGTTAATGTTTAATTTTATTTAGAATTTTGATTAGTATCTAATTTTTTTAAGAAAATCTTTTCTACGCTTTGTATGGATTCAGTGATTCCCCATTTTCCTGTTTTACATTCTCCTCCTTTATAAATTACATGTACAAGGTCTAAGTTAATTTACTTTTATTCAATACTCTTCTCATAAGCACATGCTTACTCCATTTATTTTTACACCTACTGATCTACATCAAGCTTGATAAGTTCATGTCTTAGCTTTCATTTTTTTGTGTGACCCCAATAGCAAGGGGGGATGTTTATGACACTTGTCTTCCCAACTAAGGTTACAGCTGGTTCTCACCAATTTTCTTGTTGGATGGTGGCAGGTAGGTAGACTCCCCTCTTCAATGAAAGTGATGCCAGTTTCCACAAAGTCATTTCTACAAAAGGGCCCACTGCTTGTTTCCTTTATCAACAGGGATTCACCGACTTGTACAAACTTTTTCGTTAATGCAATTAGTCCTAATTCATTGTCTAGATTCGCTCTTTTGTCTTTTCACTATGCTAAGGGGTGTTTAAAAGTCTTCCACACATGTCGTTTCCCCTGCAACTTTGGACGGTTGCACATAGTACACTTAAGTCATTAAGGCTGTTTTGGCTTCTTGACTCCCTTCTCTAACTTGTTCTTTATTTGTTTTATTTTTTCTAATAAACCTCCTTCTAATCCCTCTCTTGTCCTTGCATAATTATTCATCAGATGTCACACTTCGAATCCAAGACTCTCTACAGCCTTACCCTGATTTTGGCTCCCACCTCCCAAACAATACGTTTAAGTCATTATGGCTTTTTTGGATTTTGCCTCCTTTCATGTCTCTTTTGAGAAACGTTGTTTTATTACAATTAGCTTGTTAAATTTTTCCTTTTTATATAAAACTCTTCCAAACTAGATTATTGTCAAAACTGTCCAGTTCCTTTTCTTTCCTAATATTACTATAACCACAACTTACCCATATATTTGTTAGACCATTTTGCTTCCATACTGTTTACCTACCTCACTCAAGTACTTCTCTTCCATTCCTTTTCCATTACTTTAATTTTCACTTCTCAATACTTCTTATTCTCTTCGGGTAGATAGTAGTTCATCACACTAGGTGATGACCTACTATCTCACCTAGTGTGTTGTATCCTATTGGGGCAAAGGTGGGTACACACACACACTTACTATCCCTTCCTCCATTGGTTTGGCCACTTGCTCATTAGTTCTCCCCGCAAAACCCCACCTCCCCCCCCCCCTTTCAAACCCCTCTTTTAATTTCTCTCGTTGTTTGGTAATCTCTCTTAAATTCCATTGATTTTCCCCGATATGTTTTCCCTTAATCCCCCTAAATTATTTTCCCTCAAATTCCATTATTTCTCCTTTTATTGGTCTCTTACCTTCTTCCTATTTTTCCCTCAATCTCCCTTATTTCCCCCTAGTTTCTCCCTATGCTCTCTCTCTCTCTCTCTCTCTCTCTCAGTCTCTCTCTCTCTCTTCTTCACTTCCCCCCCCCCCTCCCCCCCTCCCCAATCTCCTTTCTCCTCCAATTCTCTTATTTTTCCTTTCTCTTAAATTCCTTGATTTTATAATAAAAATTCCCTTTATTTTTTATTTCCCCCCTTTTTTCCCTAAACTATTTACACCTTTCTAATAAATTTCCTTATAAATTTCTAATTTCTCCTATATTAGATTGGTTAATTCTACCTACATTAGATTGGTTAAATCTAAAAACTATTAGATTGGTTAGAACTAAAGCCTATTAGAATGGGTAAATCTAAAGCCTGTTATAGTGATAAAATCTACCTTTACTATTGACCTTCCCCACACTTCCTACCCGACTGTAGCCCATTATTCTATACCTATCATAGTTTGTTGCACTCACACGCATATTCAAGCTTCTAACTTACCCGCTTCCTAAGCCTTTGTACTCCACGATTGTTTACTTGGCTAGCCTATTTAAGAAGACACTGTGACTACACTACAATGCAGTTCCTATGGTCAGTTCCTATGGTCTTTGTAGAGCGTACACCTCTCCTTTCCGTGCACGCTGCTCCAAACGATGGTGACCACTGACCAATCCTTGCCCATTACTGTGGCGCTGCATTGACTGTAGCCACTTTGTGCCAAAGTCGCCAAAAGACCTCGGTCCTCGTGTACTTCACACACAGCTCTGAGCTCTGAACCACGTGTTGCCTCTCACATAAGCATGGACTCACAAGTCTCTTCGGTTTTCATTATGTTTTTGTTGCACGTGGGGAATTATTTCCTTAGCACTACCTTCTAAAGTACTTCTTTATCCCTACCTTTCGGAATCTGATTTACTCGTTAAACCACCATTGTTAAAACTATGCTTAAACCCCCCCCCCCCCCCCCCACCTCTCTACTTCATTCATTAAACTACTCTTTTCATTAGATTCAAACCCCCTCTCCCTCTCCCTCTAGTAAATATAGTCCCTTTATATTTTCCCCTCCTAAGTCCCCCCCCCTTTTATAATTCATTTATTAAATCTTTTTATGACCATTTCCCCCCCCCCCCTTTTTCCTTTCTTTTCTAACCTTTATCTAATTTCTTAAAATGTATATAACTTATATACTACCTATTACTATTATTTTCATTACTTTAACCATTTCCTTTTGTCAGTCTCTTTTGTGACTTGCCCCCCTTTTTCTCTTTCATATTGAAAAAAAGATCTATGTTTCATAGGTTTTTAGTAAAACCATTGTTGCTTCATACACTACCTTAGCAATTAATTTTCTAGTTAATGTTTAATTTTATTTAGAATTTTAATTCGTATCTAATTTTTTAAAAAAAACTTTTGTACGCTTTGTATGGATCCAGTGATTCCCCATTTTCCTGTTTTACATTCTTCTCCTTTATAGATTACCTGTACAAGGTCCAAGTTAATTTACTTTCATTCAACACTCTTCTCATAAGCACATGCTTACTCTGTTTATTTTTACACCTACTGATCTACATCAAGCATGATAAGTTCGCGTCTTAGCTTTCATTTTTTTTGTGACCCTAATAAGAAGGGAGGGGTGTTTATGACACCTATCTTCCCAACTAAGGTTAAAGCTGGTTCTCACGAATTTTCTTGTTGGATGGTGGTAGATAGGCAAACTCCCCACTTCAATAAAAGTGATGCTTGCCAGGAATTATCCAAGCCCAACTTCTATATAGTTTCCACAAAATCATTTCTACAAAAGGGCCCACTACTAGTTTCCTTTATAAACAAGGATTCACCGACTTGTACAAACTTTTCTGTTAATGCAATTAGTCTTATTTCATTGTCTAGCTTTGTTCTTTTGTCTTTTCACTATGCAAAGGGGTGTTGTAAAGTGTTCCACACACACACACACAAGTAGAGGGAGAGAGAGAGAGTCAGAGAGAGAGAGAGAGAAAGAGAGAGAGAGATGTATTACCATCTTCGAGAGGCCTCGCGAGTCTATGAGACAAAGTACAATGTTAGAGTAGCACATGTTGCATTGGACCTTAGAGGCAATAACTCATTATTGGACATTATTACCTCTAGGGTCCATGTTTCTTTTCATGTTGCATTATGTTATGAGTTAATCTCACAAGGAGGGCGGAAGCATATAAGATGAAAATTCTTGCAAGTCTCACAACCTTAGTGGTTTATCAAAGAGTAGTTGAACGGCCTATGTACTTGAGTCTTTAGATGTTGCACAAAGTAAGGTCACTAACTTCCTTATGTAATGGTGTCCTCACAACTCTAAGCCATCTTCATAGTATCAACCACTAAGTAAAGATAGGAAGAAACTCTACTTATTTGTTAAGCTGAGGTAGAGTAAACCCGATCTGATATCATGTCAAACTTGAAGACTGGATGTGGAATACAAGAACAAGAACAAGAACAAGAACAAGGACAAGATAGAACACATACATTAGAACTAGAACATAGAACACATGGTAATAAGGAGAACAAGGCCCATACTCCCTCTACATACAAGAATGATCTTGGTTGCGGCTCGAAGCCACACATGATCTACACAATCTCTAACATATAATACTGCATGCTTACCGAAAAGCACTCTAAACTTCCAAAGCTCCACAATAATGTATAGTCTTTCTTAAATCAACTTAAATGGTTCACCTCAAGTCAAAATCCCTTTATTTTTGTTCCTTTCATGCAAAATCCAAGGAGTCATCTTCATGCAACTAATAGAGTACTTAAATACATGAAAAGTAGATGGGATTATGGATTACTTTATGACAACTTTATAGCTCTTAGTTATTATGAACATGCTGATGGCAATTAGGCAAGAGTCATGTCGATTGTTTAGGAAGTGTAAATGATAGAATATTATCTATGGATATAACTATAATCTTGGATTAGCAACTTTGTCTTAGCAAAGCAAGAAATTAACAACCAAAGCCTTGTCTTAGAGAATAAAAACATATAGAGGATCCACCAATGCAACATGAAAAGAAACAAAGACCAATAGGAACCTTATCACCAACAAAGTCAAGACTCAAAATATACAAGATATGACCACCAATGGTAGATGTGAAGAAATTTGCTTTAGGATACTTGTACCAAGTGCTTTGTGCCAAAACAAAGTTCATTGAAGTCCACATCATTTTCATTTGAGAAAACTTCCTCAATCAAGGAATAAACCTTGTTTAACAAGTTATAGACATCTTCACAAAGAGACTTTCCCTAACAAGTTCTCATACTTTCAATAACTTAGTATAGACCAACTAAATGTTAAGATATTCTTAATATACAAGTTGTATATAAGTCATAGACTTCCTATGTCATTTTGCACACACTATTTTGACACTTTTAGCAACTAAAATATCTAAAAAGATATCTTATCTACCCCCAATGCAATTTAAGAGGAAATGTTAAGAAGAGTGTAAAGCACATATTCTAAAGTAATACATAGAGTACTAGAAAATTGAACATGTATAAACTAAACTTAAGGGGTGAAGTTGTATATATTCATCTTCTTCTTTCATTATAAGGTAGTGTCCAATTAGTTTGTGTGTAGTTCTCTCCTCTCTAGAGTATTCTAAAGAGAATTATAAAGGGCATATAGATAAACCCTAAGTGGTAAGCCATATGTATCAACCTTCTCTGCATTATAATGTTGTGTGTTCACTTCACTCCTCTCACTCTCTCCCACCTTCTCCAACAAACCTTCCATAGTTGAAGCAATCATTGAAGAAGAATTTTCAGATAAGCCTCAATAGATAAAGTAGTATTTGAAGATATAAGCAAGGATAAAGTGGACAAATCATTCAAATGCACAAATACCACTTTGGACTTGAACCATTCTATAAGACTTAATGGATGTAGGTTGGATTGAGGAGTTGGGTTGCAAAGATAGACCATGTATTTTGACCATGGTTTCAGATGATAAGTCTAGTCAAAAGGGTTTCTAACCTTTTATTATTGTTCTTTTTCATAATTCCCTCAAAAGCATTTCTTCCCATCCACGCATCCAAATTGAGGACCAATTTGGACTATGGGAATCTAGCTATCAAAATATACATTTGAAGTATTGTTATTTTTCATTGTTGTTATTATGTATTGTTGTTACTTCCCATAGCGGTCATCTTAATCCTTTCTTCACATGCACTATAGACTTGTGGACTATGGATCAATCCATATAGATTGAAGATGATATTTGGATTGTGGGATCTAGTCATTACCATAAAGCCTAGATTGTCAAATCTTGAATGTGCTAGATTAGCTAATCTAGATGTTGGACTAGAGAACCTAGAAGTAGAACTAACAAACTTATTTTTCCTAGATGTAGAACTAAAAAACTCTTAGACTGTGATCCCACACAAAAAGCTTTGAATGACTTGCCATGTGATCATGCTAGAGTAGCACTACATTCTCATGTATTCCAAGTCAATGTCCCATTTATCATCCCATAGGTCCTCATAGTATGTTGCAAGGCCAAGAAAGTTTTCCTAAGTTTTGGTGGGAGTCAGTGGGTTGTCCAAATGAAAACTCTGAGTGGCACCACATCGAATGCACATGTCCACAATGTGCTGTGAAGGAGAAGTACTTTTTTAACTTCAATGAAATAGATCAATGGATAACCATGTTAATTGATGTTGAAGGATTAGACAAAAAGCATGGCTGTTGTCGTCATCTAAGACCACTCAAACACACAATCTTATAAGTCACTTACTTGAACCTATCCAAAAAATATGTGCTTCCTAATTTCACAATTCATTGGCAAGACAAGTAGTCTAAGTAGTGCCTTGCTGATTTCTTTATAAACAAAATTATATATGCTATGGATTTTAGACCAAGTACCCCCCCATAAGTACCCTATTCTATCATGCTATTGTGTAGGTCTACATACATGTTCCCTGTGGTAACTTTAGGCTCAATCTTTGCATGAGCCTCTTCATCTCTATAAGTGTTATGAGATGAGACCTTCCAACTTCCATCACAAAGTCCAACTCTATGCTCCACTCTTCAATGTCTTTCATGAAGATAGCTATCTCAATGGGACATTGTGTGTGACGAAGGGTAGTTCATCTCTTACCACATTGCCTGATGCTATCTCAGATTTTTCCTCCTTTAATTGTTAGCCTTCATAAAGCTTAGCAAAATGTCAAGGCGTATGACAATAGAAGTATTTCTTTTCATTCTTTCTCTTCTTGTTTCACTATCAGGAGTATCTTCTGTTATCACTCTTAGCATCCTTATTGTTTTGTAACTTTTCAATCTTTCTCTTTGCTATGAGGGCCTTCTTGTCATTGTCATCATCCATTCTATTGTATAATTATGTTTGGGCTTCTTATTGAAGCAATAGTAGACCTAGATCTCAAATGAACTTAATTTGATCCATTCTCTAGTGGTGGTCAGAGATCACCATTAACCTTTGTAGTATCCCCTTAAGAAGCTTGCTAACCAAAAGCATGGCCAATTTATTGCTATCCACCTTATGACCAACTACTCTGAGTTGATCCCTAAGAATCTTCACTTTCACAAGGAAGTAGTCGGTTGGCTCTTCTTCATCTATCTTCATGTTGAACAATTTATTTTTAAGCATGATGATTCTCCTTGTCTTCTTGGTTTCATAGAGTTCCTATAAGATCATTCATGATTCTTGTGCTATATTTTCCAACTAGATCTGAGGTATCTTGAATACATAGTAATCCCAATAATCATGGAAAGGGATTCCTCAAGTTTTACTCCACTTTATTTGGATCTATTAGATTTACAATCTTCCTTGTGGCATCCAACACATTAATAGGTTTCATATCTATGCCTTCCATCACCTTCAATATTTCCATGGTCGCTAATAACTACAAACCATCACTTGCCACATAGAATTTTTGGTTTTATTCAACTTCTTGCACTCATCAAATTTGTAATGAGTAATCCAAAACCCATGGGAAGGTGTAGATTACCTAAGTCTTTTGACCCAATTTGAACTAATTGCAAGTGATACAAACACACCTACATGTGAGAACTCTTTCCTCCTCGGCAAGGGATCACCTCTTCATTTTGGAGAAGGTACTTGATCTTTGATCTCTTGGGCTTCAAGTCATAAGAAAGGATATCCTTTGATGACAACCTTTGACTCTGATAGCATGTAGAAAAGTAGAGGGAAGTTGCATGCTAAATGTCAACGCCCATGTAGCAAAAGGATTACCCTAAGAATTGCAAGATACATGTATGGAACACAACTCAACTCTATGTGCTTTACATGACAATACTAGAGGACAACTCAGATCTAAAAGATAATTAAATATATAGCCAAAATATAGAGCCAAAATAAGAGGACAACTTAGATCTAGAAGATAATTAAATATATATCCAAAATAGAATATCTACTATTTTGGTTGTATATCTAAGTTCCCTTCCAAATTTGAGTTGTTTTCAACTATATTTTGTAAAGCACATAGAGTTGAGTTGTGTTCCATACATGTGCCTTGAGTTCTTGGTGTAATTGTTCCAATGTCTTCAATACAGGTGTCTTGAGTTCTTGGGCTAATTCTTCCCATGTATGGATGTAAGCAAGAAAATTACCTCTATTTTTCTAAAATAGCTTCTAGAATTGAGCCACTGGGATATCTACAATAAACCACTTAGCATATACACCTAATGACAACTAATTTAGACTATAAATTTTATACTAATTTAGACTATAAATTTTATAGCATTAAATGTGCTAGTTATATCTCATTACAATAATTTGTAAAACTAAGCCAATACTATATTCTCACCACATAACAATATATTTTACAATCCTTGGGTCTCTTTCAAAATTGAGCAAAAACTCCCAAAGATACAATAGAACTTAGTAATAGAGCTATATTCTCATTACAAAAACTAAAAAGGTGTTTGAATCTTCAAAAAATAGAAGAGTGTTTACAATCTTAGAAAAATGAAAAAGTGCCTGCAATCCCTTCAAAATCGAACAAAAGCTCCTAAAATAACCCTTTTGCTCCTTCAAAATAAAACAAAACCTCCCAAATATATAAGCAACACAAAGCTGAAATTGCAAGAAGAGCAACCAATTTCATGGGAAAATTCATGTTGCACTCTAACCCCCTCCTTGGCTAGATGGTGGGGTGATAGGAGCCTAATGTGTGGAAAAGGTATGCACAATGAGGCTAATTAGAAAGGGGAATCCCTAAAAAAGTGTAGATCATAACTTTTCCCCTCCATTGTTTTTCTTTCAAACATAGCCTCCTCTTGGGAGGCAAGATTTCTTGGGATGCTGGGAGTGAGATTTAGGGAGACATGCAAAATAAGAATCCTCCTTGAAAGATTCATAAAAAATTTTCATACTGAGGTCACCCTCCATGCATGTCTCACAAGGGTATTGAATGGCATTGCACCATGACTATTATTCAAAGTTTTTAAAGGAGTGAGATGGCAATCAACTCATCAAAAGTGCTCGAGGGGACAAGGCTTGTAGCCACATTCCAATTAGAGGTAACACACCAAGCAATCAAAAGAGAGCTACATATGAGGATAATCATCTTCTTTCCAATGATCCCTTGATCCCTTGATTGAGAAATCCCATCCTTTAGGGGATCTAATCATCCTTATTATCCTTCACATTTCTACAATAGACTTCCCTTGCATGAGGAATCTCATTCTTACAATGAGGGATAGAGTCCCACTAGCCTCCAAGAAATCTATCATAAATAAGCTAGCTTGTGGATTGCATTACTAAAAGATGATTTGTATAATATAGAAACTTCAATTCTATTTCAAATAAATCTATGTATGGCATAAATATAAATCCCTCAAGATGGAAACTAAGAGATCCAAATTATCTAACAAGGTGAATCATGTTATTTCTAAATGCTCATTATTGATTCTAACTTACAATAGAAATTAATAGACCCAAATTACATGAGAAGATTAATGCTATCTAACAAGCTGAATCATGTTATTTCTAAATTCTCATTATTGATTCTAACTTACAATAGAAATTAATAGACCCACAATACATGATAAAAATAATGCTATTTCTAAAAATATCTCATAGTTGGTCCAAATTTATAATAAATTTGATGATAATAACAATTTACCGATTATAGAGTAGCCACTTGGCCTACTATTATGAATACAATTTTGCATTACCTAGGGGTTACTACTAAAAAATGTTTTGCCTTTGATGTCAATACTGTCTCTTCTCAGGCACATGCACAATTGCTTTATCCATGAATGAGAAAATGACAATGAACAGATTGCACATTTTGATGTTGTCTTTACATATATCCCAAAGAACAATAGATGGACTCATCTATTACATGGCACTTTTACTGCAACCTCAGTGTAGGAATCCTTCAAGAAAATCCTTTATCTTCCACCTCATTAAGCTGGGAGGAATGCCTCTACAAACTATTAAGAGGTAGGGTAATCCCCTACACATTGAAATCGTATTCTTGTACAAGGATGCATATTCTGCCAATAATGTAGTCTTGACAATGTGCTTCATTGTGGGTTCTCTCTACCTTTGCTGATTTTAATTCTAGACACTACGCTTGGCTCTCAAGCTTTTTATATCATTACTTTAGTTTTCTCATTTTTGTTTTGTACTTACTTTATCATTTCATCTTTTTGAATGTTTAATGCATTCCACATGTGACAAAGCCATTGGTGAAAGGATACTTTTTTTCCTTTTGCCATGGATTTATGTTTGAAATTTTCCTTGTATGCATATACTTTAGTATGCTTTAGCTACTTATAAAGGTACTTAATGTGATTCTCTACTTCTTCTCCTTATCCTTGCTCTTAGAACAAAATTTTGGTAGCTCTTTCTTGGGGCTCGATGGTATCACTTCACTCTCATGTCTATACCAATTGATCTTGCTTTGCTTTTAGATTTGCACCATTATTGCTCATATCTTACAATCAATGTTGCATTGTTGAATTTCCTCTTCCTCTTGTTCCATTGTGGCTTTGAGGCAAGCTCCCCAATCCCTATAGTTCAATTGCATTGAATGAGTCCAAATTTTGGATCTACCCTCTCATGCATCTCCTGATTGGTTAGAATGACCTTAGAGATACTCTTTGAGTAAGAGATTTAACTTCCATGAAGTTTCTTCATTTGTTTCTTGAACGTACTAGTGCTCCATGGTTTTGTGAGTATCAATATACATACATTTTAATGTACCTTAAAACATCTCAAAATTTCATGCAACAAGATCGTGAATTGAACTCCACCATTGTTGCTATAGGATGTTGTTTTATTTCCTCTGTGGATGATTAGATTAACCATCTTGGAACCACCTCTAGGGTTGTTGATTGCTTTCTTAACCCCTTTTTCACAAATGTAAATTTTTTTTATGTGAAAGACAATGCATCCGTTATGCATTGGAAAAAGGTATGATTTAGAGCAGAGTGGAGGAGCTAGATGGTAGGATTTGGAGAGTACAGGGGAAGCTACATAGTAGGGTTTGGAGTGGCAGGATGTTGAGACTAACAAAGGATCTAAATGGTGGGTTTCGAAGCTTAAAGTAAATTTCAAGGATTGAGTCTTGTTGGGAGTAAGCTCAAGATGGTAGATTTTGGAGCTCAAAGTAATTTGCAAGGAGTAAGTCTTGTAGTGAATAAGCTCAATATGGCTACATGTAAAGAGTGCAAAGAAGAAGATAGGCTTCTACATGATAAGCTTGAGAGCATGGAGTAAGATGGAGAGGTTGAGGCTTGCATGTGAGTATGGTTAGGTTATACAACCACCACAAACTACATTACTATATACAAATATACACTTCTCTTTATTCAAAAAAATGATTTTACAAGATTGTATATAACCCTACTATGGATCCTATTACACTTCACATAGTGTGTTACATTGTTGGCCCATTCCCCTTTGTATACATCTTGTCTCTTGGCATATATGTTGCCCCCTAATGTGCAAATAGTGTAATTTACCTCCTTAACAACCTGTCTTAAGTTGCATTTACAAGATCAATATTGAAAGAGTAGAACTCCTAAAATTGCAAAATTGTATGTTGTTGGGGGCTTGATTAAAAAATCAGAGAACCTTGGAGCAACTAAAAAATGGTTACTTCCCCTCTTAACTTGCAAAAGGCTTTGGACAGGCTTTGTGTGAACTTTTGAAATATGAGAATTTATCAAAGGGTTTTTCGAAAATGTTTTTCACTTGTTCATTGGTGGACAGTAGGCCAAATCAACTTAGCTTTTCTCAAATGAAATAATGATGCATGTTATGTGCTTGGTATGGGCATGAAAAATAGGATTTTGGCCAAATGTATGATGCTCATATTGTTGATATAAATGGGAGCTAGATCTCTTATAAACAAGTCTATTTTCAAAAAATTTGTCTAGAACCATATAGCCTCATATGCTATATTAGCACAATACTTAGCTTTTGTTGAGGATAAGGCTACCATCAGTTGTTTCTTGCTTTCACACAAGATCAGACACCAATAAATCAAGATCCAACAAGTAGACAAATCTATTATGCGATTACTAAAGTAAACTATTGATTACACAAAAGGCTATTTGGCATAGCTCAAGAGATCAAATCATGAGAAGAAATTCTTGAATAGATGGACTTGTATAACTAATTATGCTTTCATGGCCAAGGTGATGGAGACTAACAAGACAACAACATATTAGCAAGCTCATAATTGGGAGTTTCAAAAGCCTATTTTGAGAAAAGATGGATTACACTTAGACTTCAATGAAAGAACTCATCCATTACTAATTATCTTTCCATGCATTTCTCGAGCATTGGATTTTTGCTCATACAAACTTTGACTTTTGGATGCATTTTGACTATTCATAAAGAGAAAGTCATCAATATTCCAAATCACTTTCCCAATCTTTTTCTTAGCCATTCAAAAATTCTCTTGCATTTTCAAGATTGCATTATATACTTTTTTCACTTTGGTTCTTTTATTTTTAACTTTTGTTGTGCTTCCTCCATTATTAAATACACATGCTTCTAATAATCTTCATCCCTAATATATTGCCACTTTTTTTCTAGCAATTTACATAATGTATTAGATCACTTTAAATATTGTAGGAGAGTCAAGTCGGTTTGCTACCATTGCTAGCCTCTTCATATTCAATGTTCAGCTGACCATTGTGTAGACCTTGCTTTTTACCATTATAAACCCAAGAAGCATTGTATTAAACTATAAGGTCAAACAAAGTCCCATTAGAAACTTTATACATATGTAATCTATCTATGTCACACAACAGAGCACTAGTAAACACAATAACTAAGAAAACACATAGCTAAGAAACACAATGCCCTTCATTTTCCTTAGCGTTATCTCCTTTTCCAACCTCTCACATCACTTTCTTCGTACTAAACCTCTTCCTCCACATGTAGCCTCAGAGCTTCTCCTCCATGGAGCTCTTATCCACCTATGATGTGGTAGATAAGCCACATGGCCAATAGGCATTCTAGTAGGCACAACATGGCATATGTGTGTGTGTGCGTGCGTTCATGCACATGTGCACGCGAGTGCATGTGTGTACATATATGTATACATACGTGTGTGTGTGTGTGTGTGTGTGTGTGTGTGTGTGTGTGTTTGTTGTGAAAGACAAGACCCATTTGCATAGTGAAATTATAAGAGAGTGAAGACAATGGAATAGGAAGAGAAACTTATTGCATTAAAGGAAAAATTTTGCACAAGTAGGTGAACCCCTACTAATATTTATAAAAAGTTAAAAAGATGTAGGTCGCTTTTATAAAGAGGAGAGTCTGCACAACTGCCACCATCCTACAAGAAAAATGTGGTGAGAACCCACTTATACCTTAGTTGGGAAGATAGGTGTCATAAACACCCCTTCCTTGTTATCAGAGTCATAATAAAAATAGAAGCTTAACCATTAACCTCTACAGCTCATTGTATACTTTTAAGAGAATAAAATTTAGTTATAAGCAAAAAATAGATTTTAGTAATATGAGAAATTAATGAGGAGAAAAGAATGAGGTAAGGGTTATAGAAATTAGGATGTGTGGTTCTAGTGTAGAAGAAAATAAATTAAGAAAAAAGGTAAAGAAATAAAGTAAAGTAAGAACTAGCACAATAGAAAAACTAAGAAAAAGGAGCATAAATGTAAAGGCAACTAAAATAAAATGTGAATAAAAAGTAAATTAAAAAAAGGACATTAACAAAATATAGGCTTATAAAGGGAAATAGTATATATATAGAAGGAGGAGGGATTTTTTAAGGGAGGGGAAATAATAAAAAAAGGAGGGGAAAGGGGTGGTAGGTTATAAAGGACATTATTTTAAAAAAAGAAAAGAGGGGGAAATAATAGGTAGGAGTAGAAATTATGCACAAAGGGAGGGAAAAGAGGGTAAAAAGGGGTTGAGTGTTAGTTAAAGAGGAAAGAAAAATAAGAGAAGAGGAGGGGGGGGGGGGTGGGGAAGAATTGTAAGAGAAAATGAGCCACGTGTACCTATGAGTCCAAAATGCAATGGTAGTGGGACGATGGACAGACAAGTCACCGAATAGATGGCAGGTGTGGACAATGAGAAGGAAAAGATGGCACAGGGACTGAGGTAGAGCAGAAGGCACAGAGTGGAGAAGGCACAATGTCGAGGTAGACCAGATGGCGTAAGGGCTAAGGTGGAGTAGAAGGCAGGGAGTAGAGTATGGAGGTACTGTGTGTGAAGAATCGACAAACCTCGTTTCATAGTGAAATGAAGAAATCTTAGGTAATGGAAACAAAATAGAAAATTGCTATGAAACATTACAAAAAAAGCAAGTGGTGCGCAAATTGCGAAAGGTTTGTAGAATGCATGACCGTACGAACAAGTTTTGCTTTGATAAATCATAGTAAGCATCATTTTTATTGAAGCGGGGAGTCTGCATACTTGCCACCATCCAATAAGAAAAATGATAAGAACCATTTTTACACTTAATTGGGTTGACAGGTGTCATAAACACCCCTCCCTTGTTATCGAGATCACAATAAAAATAGTTGCTCACACTATAGACTTATAAAGCTAACTTTTGATACTATACTTTCTTTAAGTGTAAAAATAATTGGGGTGAGTTGAAGGAAAGTGAATAAATGGTTATGTAAGGAGGACAAAATTAGTGTATTAGGTGTGAGAACATAAAAGGAGAAGGAGGAGGGGAGAACTTAAGAATTAAAGCAATAAATGTAATATTAAGACTTAGAGCATAAGGGAACGAGAATTCAAAAGAAAGAGGAGCTTAAAGAAATTTCAAAGAAGGGAAGAAGAAAGATATTTAAAGAAAGAAATTAAATTAAAAATTAAAGAGAAAAAGGGGGGTAAAAGGAGAAAGGTGTTAAATATTTAAGAAACAAAAAATTAAAAGAAGGGGGATTTCAAACCATTGAAAAATATAGAGAAAGGGGGGATTTAAAATTTAAAGAAAATGGGAAATTAAAGCTATGACAAGGATAAAAAAGGGCACGGAAGGGGATTGGGGGGGGTTTTGGGTTTAAAAGAGAGATATATTTCAAGGGGTTAAGGGGGGCAAAATAAAAAAAGGCAAGGAGGGGGGAGGAGAGTAAAGGATGCGGGAATTAATACAAAGGCACATGGAGGAGTGAAATAAAAGGGCAATTAAAGGGAAAGCAGTACCTCAGAGCACAAATAGTGAGGTGGCGGGTGGAGAAAGAATTGCCGATGGTGGAGAACACAAGATGGGGCAGGCTATGTACGCGAGGTGTAGAGCGAGGAAGTATAATGTGTTACGTGGGATACGTGGGTAAAAGATCTATATTAGGGGTGAGAAAGCGGGCAGTGCACGCCTAGCAAAGCCGTTCTAGGTGGCAGCCTATGGTGGTTTTGCTAGGCTATAGAGCAGAAAAAGGCTACTAGAGTAGGCCATCAAAGCCGGTGGGGGAGTTTTAAATAGCCACGACAGTGGGCCAGGAGTCAGGGGGTGCCATAAATGAGGAAGATGAAGGACCTGTGTAGTCAGGGTTAGTTAGGGAGTTGAGAGTAAGGTTTTAGGGGGGGCGGGAAGGGGACGGGTTGGGGTTGAGACTATAGATAGGGGAACAAAATTAAGGGGGTTGTTTAGGAGTACAAATAGGGGGTAATTTTGAGAAAAAGTATGGAAAAAATAATGGCAAAATAGGGAAAATAGAAAAATTAGGAAAAATAAAAGAAATAGGGACAAAATTAGAAGCAACAGGGAAAATTAGAAAAATTGGGAAGAATGAGGGAAAATAGAAAAGACTTGTAGGAATTAGGAAAAATAAGAAGAAATATGGAGAAATAGAGAACAATTATGGGGAAATAGGAAATCAAGATAAGTTTTATGGAAAATTGGGAGAAATTGGGAGAATAGCAAAAAAATAGGAAAAATCTAAAAGATATTAGAGAAAAATAGAAAAAATAGGAAGAAATAAGGAGAAATAGAGAACAATTAGGGAAAAATACGAAATTAGGATAAAATTAACGAAAATAGAAAAAATAGGGGGAAATGGGAGAAAAGAAAAACTTAGGAGAAAAAAAGGGAGAGGAGAAGTTTGAGAGAGCTGAACTTAGGGAAATTAGGAAAAATTAGAGTGAGAGAGAGATGAGTGATTAGTGAGAGGAGAAAATAGGGAAATTGGAAGAACTAAGGAGAAATTGAGAGAGAGAGAGAGAGAGAGAGAGAGAGAGAGAGAGAGAGAGAGAGAGAGAGAAAGAGGGAGGGGAAAAAAAATTATATATATATATATGAAAATTAGAAAAAGGGGGAAATTAGAAGAATTAGGGGAAATTAGGGACAGTTAGGAAAAACTAGGGAAGATGAGAAATTAGAGAATTAGAAAAAATTAAGGGAGTATTAAAGAAATTAGGGAAAATTAGGAAAAATAGGGAGATAGGGAAATTAGGGGGGTTTAAAGTAGCTAGCAAATGTGCATATATAATGGGGGGCTTCGAAAAAGAAGGAAGAGAATTTAAAGAACACATCAAATATCTAGCAAATGTGCAAGAACATGTGATTAATGAGAACTCCAAGCTAACAGGATCAGGCTTCAATATGAGCCATTTTGATGCTAATCGATGTGAATGTCCATATGGCATGTTCTCACGAGTCAAAACTTGTAAGGTAGAGAGTGGACAGAAACATCTGGATAAAACATGGAACTATTTTCGTCCATATATTAAATGCCTCTACCCAAAATCAATGAGATGCAAATCATTATTCTATGGTTTGACCATGTAGCATGGTTCTTGTTGAATAAAGTAGATTCCTTGATAAAGTGCAAGTCCTTAAAAGTCAAAATGTTGATGCTAATCATGTCTTTTGTGAATGATGTAAGACCACTAGTCAAGGCATGAATAGTCTTTGCGCAGTTCTAAGAAATCATAAAACAAGGGCTACAAAATCTTTATTGAGACCAAAATGCATATTTCTTTCCTAGGGTGGATGGAAAGGAATCCTATTTATACAAAGGACCCTTAAGCATGTTCGACACATCAACTTTTATGAGGATGACCACATGAGAAAAGAAAAAGTTCTCCATAGGAGGAAAATACAAACCAGAGAAAAACACTCCACCTTCAGCAACTAAACTTATGTCATGGATATAGGTTCCCCAATTTAGTCCTCTAGCTCGAGTATGGGGAGGGGGCATGGAAAGGTTGTTGTATCTCACTCCATTACATCAAAGAAAAATGCTTTAGCTGACGACGACTTACCAATGCGATAATTCTGGAAATGATTGTAAACACGTCTGAGGTATTATTCATTTACAACATGGTTGCATTGGTTTTGAAAAGCATGAAAAATATTAATTACTCTATTTTCACGTACTATTTGTCAATGGAATTTTAGAACATCCGATATAAAGAAGTTATTTGAAAAACTGATTAAAAAATCCAATGTCAAATTTGACATGAACATATGGCATAATGTTGTCTTTATATGAAATTTCATATAGAATGTACAAAAAAAGATATATAAACAAAAAAGAAACATTTTGTGAATTCCATATCAATGAAAAAACAAAATGTGCATGTGAATCAGAATGGCTAAGGCCATACATAGAGAAGGAGTTTGATCACGTAGCAACATGTGACTTAAAACTGATTCAAGACATTAGACTTCAAGAAATGATGTGAATCATATTGCACTAAGACCAAATAACTTATAAGAAGTTAAAAATGAATTGCTATTGACATGGAATCAATTTGTAGAAGTCCTATGTCAAGCCTAGCTATTGAGGATATCATCAAAATCCTCACAATGATGACCTTGATTAGATATACACAAACACATATTCTCACATAAATCAAGTCGATTCACTAGACATATTGACCAAAAAGAAAGTACAAATAGAAGAGTTGATGGAAGATTTATATCTTTGCTACATGGATAAGGAACAAAAATATGTAGGTTGTGTATGCAAAAAATTAATACGACAATTAGCTCTCAAAAGATAGAAGGAGAAGATTTCAATTGTTGCAATACTAAAGCAATAGAGGAAATTTCCACCAGCATTTGTGAGATACAAGATTCGAGATATCCACATTTCAAGGTATTCCTTCCATACATAACTACATCATATAAGGCACACAAAAAATCCTTCAGGTGGATAAGGAATGCCCATAATTGCTATTTCTCTCAAACGGCAGTCCTAATAACTTCACTTCTTAAAACATGCCTTAATCCACTACAAAAAAGCTTGTAAAGACTTCACTTCTTAAAACATGCCTTAATCCACTACAAGAAGCTTGTAAAGACTTACAAGCTAAAATATTCCTATGGAGTGGATCGAGATGTTACAGTTATTGGATGACAGATACTTATGAATTTGCAGTAAATCTCCCCAAGCATGAGCCAAGCATATTTATAGTATCATATCTCTAGCGGGATATAACAAAATGCTATGAGGCAATTCCATTAACAGGAGAAACTCACGCACGACTACATGAGTAGGCTTGTTCATTCAACGGCAACCATGTGTGCAATGCATGAACTGCTTTACACGGCACTCTTTGAGCAAAACAACGTTGAGGTGAACCTTCTTTGGGTGGAGCACATAATGACCTTGCAACTTCACAATGAAGCAGGTGAAGGGGGTTGAATGCCAAAATGCTAGCTGAACTCAGACAATGACATCTAAATGAATACTCTCGTACATGGCATATACACAAGCTGACAAGTTGTGGACTTCCAAGACAAACCAATTATTGTCACTCCATTTGAAGCTCATCCTTGAAGCTCATCCGAAGGTTTCTTGCCACTCAACATATTTAAGGACAAGCACTGCGAGGAAATGGAGTTCCCGATGCTATTCTATGGCCACCCATGTGCATATAGCATTCATGAGCATACTAGTTATTAGGAGATTACGAAGTGTGAACTAACAAACCAAGACAAACATTTAGACAATCTATTCTTCAAGATGATGAAGGTCCTCGTTTGGCAAGTTTTGTCATGTAGATGGGTTCGAATGCATAAGCGCCATCTTAGGGGTAGAACCTTGCACACGATAGACACGCTTGTTGACACAAACTTTGAGAGGCTACTCCAATCTAAGATTGGGTACCACAACTTCACTTACATGCGTACATTTGCTAACTAGATTTGACAACTCAAGAAAAACTTGTTCGCAATGTTGCGACAAATGGGTTCCACAACTTTCTTCACCACATTATCAACCGCGGAGCATCTATGGGAACCCCTGCTTAAATGCTTGGCTGCTATGTAACAACAAGAAGTCCAGTACTTGACCCAACTCACACAGAACGAGCTCCAAAACATGATCCGCTCGGACCCCATAACAATAGCTCGTTACTATGTTCATAAGTTCCAAGCTCTGGAATATTTGCTCAAACAAGACCATTCCATATTGGGCACCATCGTTGACTTCTTTGTAACACAGTTTCAAAATAGAGGAAGCCATCATGACCATGGCTTGTTATGGTGTGATAACGCACCGAACTTTGGGTTCGTTTTGACAATGATAAGATTGTGGCTTACATTGGCAAGTACATCATGATAGACACCTCTCTGCTTGAGCTTCCAAATAAGGAAATACAAACCCATAGGCACAAGAAAACCTATCGAAGACACGGCAAAGCAGCGGGCATGGAAAAATCTTCCGCTACTGGTCCAAGCATTGTTGCGGCTCTACCCGCACAAGGAAACTTCGGACGTTGACTTACCTAGGCTGATGCTGCTTGCTTACACTTGGAGCACCACACATGCCATTCATTGGTGGCATGACTTTGCATTCCGCACTTCACCTGCCACTGCTTTTGTCACGCTTACACCGCACTAGGCATGAAAAAATTGCAGGCTGTGTCTGAGTTGTACAAGGAGGTGCAGTTGCTAATGAGAGACAAAATCTCACTTGTTGGATTGAACACCTTCATCGCACGACAGACTCACGCCTATGAGAGATCAAGCACAACCACGACCAAGTCTTCGGTGGAGTTGATGTCTTACTATGCAGAGACCTATTTCAAGCAAGCCCCACAAAGGACACATGGATATTCCTTGAAAGATATGCCACTTTTGCCATGCTAGGATCATATTGGAAGTCGAAACTCCTTTACAACGAACTGTGTGAATTGATGCTTCAAGACAATGCGTCTTTCCTTGCAATGCTCAACAAAATCAGGGTTGGCTCACAATCTAATGTTGACCTCGAACTCTTGAATGTTACACACCTCAAAGAACTGCCACATAAACACACTATACCCCACCTCTTTTACGCAAACGCTTCAAAGGACATCCACAACTAATACATATTCAACATGTTGGAGACGACAGACTCCACACATATTGAAAGCGAAAGGCATAAGGCACAAATCATGTAGCAAATCCATTAGAGCTCCGATTGATGCCAGGAAGACAGCCAGGCTTCACCTTGAGCTACGCCTAAAACCAAGCATGATCACAGAAATATGTTTGGGGAACTTGAACATAGCTGATTGGATCATCAACGGCGCAGACGAAATCTTCATGGACACCAACATGGAATCTAAGCCATATGTCCTTTGGATCCACTTCAGTGTGACTGGTGCACCAGAATGCAAACATGTTCGAAAAACAAACCCCTCTACATACCAGACACGCTAAGAAACTGGACACCCATACTTCAAGTCATCAGCAAGTTCCAAGTTGGAAACAACCACTTAAACACCATCTCATGAAAACAATTCCCCGTGCAGCCTGCAACTGCCAGGACAGTACACCACTCGCAAGGCCTGACAATGGAGTCACTTGCATTCGATCCTTCCAACATTCGAGCCCACGGGCTAGTTTATACTTCTCTCTCAGATGCACGTGACCCTTCGAACCTATTCCTCTTATCGAAGTTGGAAGAAAAGCGTATCAAAGTGGACTTGAAGAAATCTTGAGGTTGTAATTAAATGGTTTTTGGCCGTTCGACCAAAGGAACCTCGCAAAAAAGAAAACGATCGCGCTGGCAACTTGCAAACTCTCAACACGTGCGATGTTGTTCTTTCCAAGCAAACTCACAGTGTCGGTTGCCAATGCTTGCTGACGGTGTTCCAACTAACTTATGCAAGGCCTTGCAGGAATTATCACAAACAAGTCACCGACCGCCAAAACAAAAACGTTGCTTCAAGCCATGGAGAATTTGTTGCAACTAGTTCCACCTTCCGCTACAATGTATGCACTCGGGGACTGCAAGATTGACTTCAAGTCCTCTTCCCTGACAAGACTTCATGCTCCACCACAACATGCGGCAAATCAACAACACAACGATCTATGGATCCACGATCGACCATATCTAGACAAACACGCAACACGCCGATGCGTGAAGTCCTTTATATGACAATTTCGAAAGATACTCTAGGGCAGGCCCATTGAATTATCTAGACAAGCACGCAACACGCCGATGCGTGAGCTGGTCTATTGGTCAGACCACTTGCTCCTTTGTATGACAATTTCGAAAGATACTCTAGGGCAGGCCCATTGAATGGAATTCACCTTGTTTTCTCTGATATCATAGTTTTGGTTAATTTCTGTTCCTCCTTGGCAGGGAGCTCATAGCACGACAGTGATGGGATGAAAGACTAACAAACCGAGTGGCCAACAAGTCTACACGAAATTCTTTGCACATCTAAATGTGTAGGAATATTAATGACTTTTATCATGCATCCGTGAAGGCGAGGCTGCAGATAGCAGGCTTAAAGTAGTAATTGGACGTTGTCGCAGATGTCAGGTGCAGCCCAGGTTGGTTCAAAAGACGTGCTTCAGAAAAAGCAGGGGAAAACCAGGGAATAAATGGAGGCCAAACATTTGGTTCGCATGCAAACCCCACACGGGCCTTCTCAATCTCTGGGGACTTGGCATGGCAGAACTAGCAACATCCAGCCACATATGCAGGGTCATCTTTAAGTCTCGATTACATACAGGTGCACAACCATTGCGAGAAGGCAGTGGTTGGGAGACGCTAAGCTTACAGAAAGCGCTCAGCATTTTGGACTGGAAGGGCGAGCTGACTTGTATAGAGCACTTTATCTGCATCTTGCAGAAGTGCAGAAAAGGAAAAAATCGAGCGTATGCAAAGCGTGTTCATGCACACATTCATAATTATGGTCTGGAAACCCACAGAGCAGTTGGGAACCACATTGTACCTATGCTTGTGGAATGTGGACGTGTGTTGGACGCTCAACTAGTTTTCAACAGGTTGGTTCATAGGAAGGAGCATTCATGGACGTCCCTCATGTTGGGCTATATCCAATGTGGGCAAACGCAGCATGCTCTCAACCTCTACCAGAAAATGCAAGATGATAATGTAGATCCTAGCCGGTACACTCTTACGGCCCTACTAAAAGCTTGTGCCAGTCCGAAAGACTTGGAAAGAGGTCGAAAGATCCATGTTGAAATTGTACTAAAGGGATTTGAAGAAGAGCTTTCTGTTGGCAGCTATTTGATTGACATGTATGCCAAATGTGGCTTTCTTGCAGAGGCACAGGACGTCTTTGACAGGCTGCCAGCTCGAGGTATTGTACCGTGGACTGCACTTATAGCAGGATATGCTGAACATGGACCTGGTCATGCAGTTTTGAAATGTTTTGCACAGATGCAATTGGAGGCCATTTCTCCAAATGCTGTTACGTTTGTTTGTGTCTTGAAAGCTTGTGGCAGCATAGGAGCCTTTGAGCAGGGGCGAGAAATTCACACACAGATAAAAAAGATGGGCTTTGAAAGCGAACTTTTTGTTGGCAGCACTTTGGTTGACATGTATGCCAAGAGTGGTGCACTTTCGGAGGCACGCGAGGTCTTAGACAAGCTACCAGTTCGAAATGTGGTGCCATGGAATGCCCTTATTGGAGGCTATGCTGAACATGGACCTGGTCAGGAAGCGCTGAGATGTTTTGAACAGATGCAGCTGGAGGGCATCTCTGCAGATGCTGTCACATATGTTTGCATTTTGAAAGCATGTGGCAGCATACGAGCCATAGATAAGGGACGAGAAATACACAAGGAGATCTCAAAAAAGGGATTTGACAGAAACATTTTTGTTGGCAGCATTTTGATTGACATGTATGCCCAATGTAGCTCACTTTCAGAGGCAAGGGAAGCATTTGACAAGCTACCAGTTCGTAATGTTGTGTCATGGAGTGCAATGATAAAAGGATATTGCATGAACCATGAGGGTAACATGGCTATACGATGTTTTGAGAACATGCAAGAACAAGGTGTGAAGCCAGATGCTATTACATTCACAAGTCTTCTTACGGCATGCAGCCATACAAACCTTGTGGCTAAGGGACAGGAGTATTTTAAGGTGATGACAGATAAATATGGCATTGCACCAACAGCAGATCACTATACCTGCATGGTTGATCTTCTTGCACGCTCAGGACAATTGTGCCAGGCAGAGAACTTTCTTGCAACTATGGAGTATCCTTTGGCTGAAGGAATGTGGAGAGCTTTGCTTAGTTCCTGCAAAACTTATGGGGAAGCAGAACTAGGACTGACATGCTTTCAGCAGCTTGTCAAGATGAATCCAGAATCTGCTGCTTCATATATGCTCATGGCAGACATTTATGTAAGTGCTGGCAGGTGGGAGGATGCACATGCAATAGAGGAGTTGAGGAAACATGCAGGGGCAAAGAAAAAGCCTGCAATTGCTTTAATAGAGGTGAACAGGGAGGTGCACGAGTTTGTAGTGGGGGACAACCAACGTGAAGAAATTTCATCAGTGTTAGAATGCTTGAGTTTACGCATGAAGGAGGAAGGGCATGTGCCAATTCTTGAGATTAAGTTCTTACGAGGAGAAGGAAGTATCATGTGATCATGCAGAAGAATTGGCCACAGCTTTGGGGTCTGGCTAAAAATTTGAAATTGTAAAAGGCGGTCATGATTCAAGTGATAACATGTTTGGGATTGAAAGATATGAGATCACTGTCCAGGTCAGAATGTTTTGTATACTTCATCATGTGGTGATACACAAAGCAAACCTAGAAGCATCTTTAGTGTCTTATGAAGTTGTTTTTCTCATGTTAAACCCGTGTGATGTTGTTACCTCCCTTGTCTGATAGAACATGTTCTTAGAGGTTATCATTGGTGCTAAGGAGGTAGCAAGAGAGATCTCATGTATCATGCAGAGTCAATTGAGGGGAACTCACAAAGGAAGCCATGGCTGTGAGGTTGAGATGTAGACAGCCCTCTTTGTAAGTTGACGTATCACTAGTATCAGAACAGGATTGCCCATCGCCACTCTCAGTGCTGCTGTTGTCTGTTACTTGCCACGGCTCTCAACGCTTCAGCAATCAACTACTCCTCTATAGATGTCTTTCTTCTGTCGCTGGCTGCCTTTTTCCAGGAGCTCTTGGTGCATAGGTGATCTTGAATTGCAAGTGTTTCTACCATGTATGCCCTGAGGAAATTTGCTACTGTAGGCCCGGTAATTTTCACAAGATTGCTTAGAACCCGTAGAGCTTGCTGAGCATTCACACTACGAGAATGGGGTGATAGCTGCTAATATCCCACATGCCCACAGAACCTGGCCTGCTTGTCGCTCATGAATTTAATGATTCTGTAAATTGCAATCAATTGTGACTGTCAAAGAGCAAGCACGGTCTGTTGGAAAATATGGAGAACTCCTGCAGTTCCGTGACATCCGAGGACTGGTGTATTTGATTGGACTTGATTGCAAGATCAAGCGACAGCTTACTTTCAAAGATACAGGAATTGAAGCGATGATTATGGCAATAACGATGGAAAACTCAGATCTATAGTTGAAGGAAGGGCAGGTCACAACTGCAGCTGGTCGCACCCCTCTCAGAACGTGGATTTGGGCTTTCTCTCTTTTGAGAAAGCTTCTGGGTTTCTCTCTTTTGGTCATGGAGTAATTGAATTTTTAGAGAAGAACAAGCCTGAGCGACTCTATGAATCAGCCCGGTGCGGCCACACGACCTGCACAGAGCAAAACAGAGAACCCAAGTCAAAGAGGAAAAAAACCCACGTCGCACAAAGTTTGTGAACTTACTGCCCTGCCTGCTTTAGTTGAAACTTGATAGGGATTGTGTGAATCTCTACCTATTTTTCAGAAATTTCTTTTAAATCAAATTTATGGCTGTTGTGTGATTCCAATTAGAGCGTGGAAGAGGGGTTGGCATTTAAAAAGAAAGTTGCCTCTGATCACCTCTGTCTCTCCTGATCCTCCTCTCTCTAATTGTGGCTGGGCTATGGTAAACCGAATCATCCCCATGCCCTCTTCTTCATTTCCTTGGTAACGCAGAAGTAAATCGAATAGATTTGCCACTTTTTCCTCTGGCGATTGCTCTGTTACATTCTTTCCTTTTCTTTGCTCTTCCATTTTCTTGCACCTTGACTTTCGTCTTACAGTCTCGCATCCTGCTTGCATTTCAATGGTTGCCTTAGGGTTTTAGTGTTGAATTTGGTTCGTAAGTGTCGTTCTTTGCCCGTTGACTTGATATGAATTCTTTTCAAGGTCTATTTCCGCTATTTTCTGACAGTGTCTGACTATTTTCAATCTTTCAGGCGTACACAGTCCAATTTTCGAACACCTGCAAGTTGTTTGGATAGGCAGTCAATGTGTGAAATTGAAGTGACTAAGCTTTATGATGCTGCGGAGGTTGCGAATGAAGTCGACGACGTAACCACCTAAGGAAGGTTGCACGCTGTTGATCAAGTCAAAGAAACGGCCACAACCAGCGAGCTCTCCGTGTCCAAGCTCAGTCAGGTTAATGTACATTAACTTGCAGCTGCGCTTGGCGACAGGGTTATGACAAATGCCAAGCTCGAAATGGAGCAATTCCATGCCCTGCTGCCTCATCCATGTCTGACTTCTCTGGCTTGCAATGGATTTCTTTGCTTCCGCATTTGTTCAGCTCGTCTCCACAGAATAGTATCACAGTACTATCACGAGCATCCACTTCCTAGAGAGACGTTCCCTTCTCCCTGCTCTTTGTTTCACATTTGGTTCTCGTTACCACAGGAATCGTCTTCTTGGGCCGTCAGTGTTTCAGAGACATGACCCAGAGAAAGCTCCAAAATCTGCTGCGATGGTTCCCACGTCTGGTGCTGCAGTTGCCGTGGGAAGCTTGTGTGCCTTGGCCTCACAAACTCTCTTTCGATTCTACCCTACCTTCATGCCTAAAACTGTCTTATGGAGGGGCTCCCTGCTCACGTTTGCAGCATCTCTCATGCTCATCACCGCCCCAACGTTGTGGCCAATCTCGGCGTCGTCATTCTTTTTTTACTCATCTTTTTCATTTTACAATCCCTCTAATCTTGCTGGGATTCTAATAGGTTGGTTGTCCTCTCTCCGTCATACAGTTCACGTCTCAAACTTTTCACTATTTTTGGCCGGAATGCTAGGAGTTTCGCCCTCACTTGTCTTGGCATTGCTAACAGAGTCAAGTATGGTGGTGATCTCCTGGCTGTTCGCTGAAAACTGCGTCTAGGATTCGATGGGATTCATTACATATGGATTTCATTACATGCTGCCTTTACCTCATGTTTTGGAAGCATTGCCTTGGTTCTCTGGTTGTTCTAAACCTTCATTCTCTGCGGTTTTTGGTAAGTCCCTCTCAAGGGTGCTCCAGCCTCTACATGGCTTTGGCTAGAGCGATCCTTTAGAGTGTTCGATAGAGTGACCTTGGCTGCGTTGTGAATTCTTTGGCAGGCTCGGGTCTGAATAGGGCTCCCGGAGACGATTAGTTCATGTTCTCCTATGCGGATTGCTTTGTTGGTGTCATGCAGGTTTTGGTGCCCACAATTGGGCATATGTCCAGGTAATGGGTTGTCAGCGTTGCTCCATTGAAATCCTTGATAGTTTTCCATGGCCTTGGATGAATCGGCAGGCATGAGTCTTTAGAGAGACCATGAAATGCTAATGTACATTAACGTATATAATGTGCAGGCGCTAAAGTTTGAAGGAAATGGTTTAAGACCAGGTGTCGAGGTCCTTGTTGTGGGATACTAGGGAACTAGATACTTATCAGCTGTCCTATATGGTGTCAATCTCATTAGTTATTATGTTAATCAAATGCTTATGGGCAAAAGGTGCCTAAGGATAGTATAATTTTCCTCTTTGGGAACGTAATAGGCATGTAAAAGTCCACGAGAGAATAACACTTGGAAAAGTTGCTGTGTAGAAAATACCTAGGGTCAAGGGGCTGGCTGTGTTCTGTAGCTGAGGGCATGAGTCATAATTGTAGCAAGCTCATGAACTTGACCTGAAGTACATGTCTGAGGTAATGGGATTGGCGCTACTGGGGTTGCTTCCTATTTGTTGGATGTTCTTCCTGATTGGCCTACTTGCAGCGTTCCTTTACAAATCCTAGTTACTTCTAAATTGCTGGCTATCAGTTGGATTGATTGGATTCTTTAATATCTAGACTTCATTTCAGTGTTGCTGCCTGTGAGTTATTTATGTCCCCCCCTCCACCTCGAGGATTCAGAAAATAATGAAAAGTTAAGTGATTGAAACTCTAAAACCTCCATTGATAAATAGGGCAGGGTCTCTGTCCGTTGATAACCAGCCATAGGCAATAAGCAGGTCTCATTTTTTGGGGAGCAGGAAAATACAATACAGAAATCAGGGCAGATAACCAGCCATTGGTAGTGGGTAGGGCTTATTTTTTGGGGAGCAGGAGAGCACAATACAGAACTCAGGGGAGATGTAGTCCTCAGTTTCTCACTCTTTCCAAGATTTGCCTTTGTATTTTCTTGCAAAGTAGTAAGTCTGCTTTCCCTCACCGAATGAGAATTCGGTGGTTTGGTTTGTACTAAGGCAGATCCACTGGCGTAATGCATAATACACGGTTAATTTACTGCCATATTGTTGTCCTTGGAGAGTTTACATTGTTTCCACATCTGAGGTGGAGTTTTCATGAATTCTTTCTAGGCATTTTAATTTGACATCTGTAATATATCTGAATGACAAGTGATCAAATGTCTGATGAAACATGTTATATGCTGTGTCCCCTGTTCTGAAAGCATGGTTTATTAGAGAGAAGCTAGCGAATGCCAAACGTGCTTTAATTATAATGATTGAAGAGTAACTATATTTTGGCTTATATCTCCCTGGCTGCCTCGCTGCCCCACCCCTTCCGCCCCCTCCGCAGCCCCATCGCCTCCCCTCCGCACTCTGCCTCATCTGCCTCCCCCCCTGTCAGCTCCGCCCCCCCGCTATTCTCGCCTCCCCACCCATCATCTCCGCCCCTCCACCTTCTCAGCCCCTTCCGCCTTCTCCTCCGCTCCCTCCTCCTCTCCTTCGCTCGCTCTCTTCCCCTGCCTCCTCTCCGCTCCTTCGCCATCTCCTTCGCTCCCTCCTCTCCTTCACCATCTCATGTGCTGCCTCCTCTTCTTCCGCCGCCCCACCACTTCTTCCACCTCCTCGCCTTCTCGTCCCCTCTCCTCTTCTGCCTTCCGTTGTCCCCCCCCTGCGCCTTTCTTGCCTCCCCTCCCGCCCTCTCCACCTCTCCCCCGTCTCTTCGCCTTCTTCCCTGCCCCACCTCCCCTCTTCTCCTTCCTTGCCCTCTTCCTCCACCTAGCCTGTCCTCGTCAGTCCCCTGCCTCGCCTCATCTCTGCCTCCCCCTCTAACATCTTTCTTCCTCTCCCTCCCTCCCCCTCTTTTCTTCTTCCTCCCTGTAGCGGGAGCACTTGTGCTTGTTAAGGCAAAAGAAAATCTTGGTGCTGACCCTTGGTCTGGCCAGAGGGGCTCTATGGCAGCACCCTCGAATCCCACAGTCGTTAAGGTCCTTCTTGCCCCAGCTGACAAGCAACAGGTACATCAAGCAGTTCAGTCCCTCAAGGATAAGGCGATCGTGGGTTGAATTGTGGGCCTCACTTCTACAAGGAGAGACAGGTGTGAGAGTGGATCCGAGCAAGCTTGGCATTAGAGGGTGACCACATCCAGGAGATCACCATCTATGGAAGAGGCATATTCCTCATCCAGTTGAGTTGCCTTGACACTCGTGGAGCAGAGCCCTATCCTCCTTGGCCCGCATCTAGTGTACCTATTTCCTTGGTACCATGGCTCTATAGTGGAGGACATGGGCACGACACCATGTTTTTCGTTTTTCGGTTACGCTCCGCTTTCCAGGGCTCCCCAAGGAGTATTGATCCATCCTCCCCTCCATTGGTCGGGCATTTGGCACTGTGCTTGAGTCTCCACCAGAGTCGATTGTCTCAATTGTAGCAGATGATGGGGTCCTCAGGATCAGAGTGGTGGTTGAGAGCCCAGAGTCCCTCCCAGAGTTGATCCTCCTAGAGACCCTCGAAGGGGGCACACTTCGCCGGCGAGTTGAGATTTATGGGTTACCAGGCCAGTGTCTTTGTTGCAGACAGATGGGTCACCTAGCTAGAGATTGCTCTCGTGGCCAAGGCCGAGCCCCTCCTCCCCCCACTCTCGCAAAGTAGACAGAGTCAGCAGGCCAGAGCCCAAGACCACCGTGCTGAAGTCTTTGCTAGAGTCGGTTGCCTCAATTGTAGCAGATGATGGGGTCCCCAAGATCAGACTGGTGGTTGAGAGCTCAGAGTCCCTCCTAGAGTTGATCCTCCTAGAGACCCTCGAAGGGGGCACACTTCGTCGGCGAGTTGAGATTTATGGGTTACCAGGCCAGTGTCTTCGTTGCAGATAGATGGGTCACCTAGCTAGAGATTGCTCCCGCGGCCAAGGCCGAGGCCCTCCTCCCCCCACTCTTGCAGAGTAGACAAAGTCAGCAAGCCAGAGCCCAAGATCCCCCTACACAGGAGCAGCAGGAGTTTCAGACCACCTGGGAGATGCCCTCAAAAGGGGACTGGACCCAAGTCAAAAAGAAAAAGAAACCAAGCCAACAGGTCCACAAGCGTAGCAGGCAGAAGGCTAGATGCAGAGAGAGACAGGGCTTTTCGAGAGGCACCTGAGGAGCAGCAGTCCTTACGTGGAGATCCACCTCCCCCAGCAGAAGGGGCCACTGCCCAACCAAAGGATCCTCCCGTTATGGAGGTTCAGCGCCCGCACCCACCCTTGCATTAATAGCAAGTCCTAGGAGCTCCTTATGTGGTGGAAGCTGTCGACGTTAGCCCATTAGAAGCTGAGGAGGAGCGAGTGCAGAATCCTGACGAGCGTGATTAGCAAGGGGGACTTGTGGCTACCCGTACTTTCCCCGCCTCCCTCTCCCTCCAGAACCCGCTCCCTCTCCACTACCCCCTTTTCCTCCTGGTTTCCCCCCACCCCCTCCTCCTCCTCTCGCCTCTCCTACTATGATCACCCTCACCACCCGTCCCTCTCTCTCCGCCTCCCTCCCTCCCCCTTCCCTCTTCGCCCCCCCCTTCACCCGGCTCAGTAGGTTTTTCATCCTCCCACCCCTCCCTTGCCTTGACACCCCTGTCAACAGGCAAGGGTAAGAAGACGTCCCCTTCCGCTTTCTTACCGCGCAGCATCTGAACCAGTCCAGGAAGGAGCCAGAGGGAAGGGGCTCGGCCTCCCGATCAGTAGCTCCCAATCTTCAACTTGGGCGTCCCTTACTGTAGGACTTTTGGAGATTGGGAACCTGAAACTATCTGGAGATTTCGGACTCTTATCCTCTACCTTGGAGGTAACGCTACTGGTCTTGCAGCCCCGGAAAGGGGGCTTGATTAGCATAGTGGGCTCCCAGACACACCTAGTTCGCAAGTTTCAGTTTGCATCCACAGGGTTGGAGAAGTAGTCCCCAATGGTGTTTGATGCTATTATGGGAGATCAGGTTTCATGCATGATGGACGAGTGGACGGGGCCACAGGTATTGGACCTTTGGCACGCCCATGATGCAGAGGTGAGTTTTCAGTTGAGCTTCACGTGAGAGGAGCCGATGTATGGTTTGGCGTAGGAGTTATCAGATTGCCCCTCGAGACAAAGGTTGATCAGGCATACTACTAGCCACTCCAGAAGTCTGCGAAGTTGTTTGGGATGGAAGTCTTCTTCATGATGAAGTGGGCACGAAAGATTGGTATTCAGCCAATGTTCACTTTAGTAGGTCATTGTATAGACACAGACTACTCGTCCTCCAAACCCCCGACAAAGTCACATAAGACG
Source organism: Dipteris shenzhenensis (assembly GCF_047967505.1). NCBI lineage: Eukaryota > Viridiplantae > Streptophyta > Polypodiopsida > Gleicheniales > Dipteridaceae > Dipteris > Dipteris shenzhenensis. The sequence goes on along the minus strand of NC_141611.1, from coordinate 4,056,606 downwards.
GTCTTTCTGGAACAGGCACCCCCACTCACAGGAGAGCCTTGTTTTTTGCATCTCGAGTTGGACCATAGTTGGAACGTGCAGTTGGAACGTGCACGAGCTCCACGATCGTGCTCGTAGTCAACCGCAATACCTAATCCTTTGACAGGAGTTGCAGAGGGCAGTGGTAGGGCGGACAATGGACTTCCTTTTGATTCAGGAGCATATGTTCTCAGCATCAGACATCAAATGGCGACACCACCTCCTCCCAGGGAGAGGTTCGGAGGTGTGGTCCCCTGCAGTCGGACGAAGTAGAGGGGTCTGCATCTCGGTCTCAGAGGTAGTGGCGCCTAAGGTCTATGATCAAGGCGAGCTTATCCCAGGACGGGCAGTTTGGATGGGAGTTAGGATGGGAGAGTCCAGGATTGGGATCCTGAACGTGTATGCCCCAGCGTGCAGACAGTACTGTTCGGCTTTTTTGAGGAGACTCTCAGAGTGTTCTGGATGTAGATTCCTGGATTGTTGAAGGGACCAACAACCTAGAGTTTGGGGAGGACAAGCAAGGCGACGCCTCCTTTGAGATGCCAGCAGCAGAGCGAAGCACCTCGAAGCAGTTCATTTTTATGATCAGTGGCTGGAGGCCCATGGTGTGAGCCTGATTTTAGCAGGGTACCTGGCAGCTTCCTCTTCTCTTTCGGACAGAGAAGACATGATGGACTGCTTGAGAGGCTAGACCGCTTCTACGTTGGGGACTGGGCACAACACAGAGTTGATTCTAGCAGGTACCACGATGTACGATCACTCTCCAATAGTACTTCACTTAGAGCAGTCCCACAGTGGTCTTTCCCAAAAAGGGGTCCCACATTCCAGAGGACCTCCTACAGGATGAGTAGATCCACCAGGTCATGGCAGGGATCTGGCAGCAGTTAGAGATGGTACCGCGTGAGGGTTGGGCTTCGTGGGTGGCCGATGCGATCTAGAGGAGCAGTGAGGAACTGCAGGCTTATGCCCTTAGGTGGAGGAGGGTTCTTCAGGAGCACGGGCGGGCACTAAGGAGAGACCTTGCCACCATAGAGCGACTTAGGGAGTAGGACTCAGGATCTCAGTGGCTTAGGGACAGGTTTGAGAGCACCCACCTTGAGCTTTAGGACACGGAGATTCGGCGGGTTGAGTTCTCCTATCACTCTGTCCAGGCCCCATAGGTACAACAGGGGGATATGATGACGAAGTAGTTTTTTCATACCACTGGGTTGCGATCGACAGGCACGTAGTTGTAGCATCTCCGAGATCGGCATGGCATTATGCACATTGACTTGCATGAGATTTTAGGCCTGACCATAGGGTTTTACAGCCAGCTCTTTTAGACAGAGAGGAGGATTGCAGCTGGTCTTGTGGCCCGGGAGGTAGTTTGGGATCACGTTCCGACGGTAGTCTCCTAGGATTTGTGCAGCAGTCTGGAGGAGCCTTTCATTGATGAGGAGCTTTGGGAAGCTCTCAAGGCTCTCCTGACCTAGAAGTATCATGGCGAGGATGGCTTGACTTCGGCCTTCTTCTGGAACTTCTGGGAGATCATCTCCATCCCTTTCCGACTAGCTTGCCAGGAGATTTTCGACACGAGCTCCCTCCCCAATCCTTGAGCTGGGGGTGGATTTGTTTGATCTCGAAAGGGGGAGATAGGTCAGACATCCGGCAGTGGAGACCAACCACCTTGCTTGATACTGCATACAAGATCCTCGCCAAGGTCTTGAGTTTGCGGTTACGGCCTCATCTTACTGACATCATTCACGACACATAGACCGGGTTCGTCCAGGAGAAGTACAGAATCTTGGGTAACATTTTCGCGTTCTAGGAGGTAGTGGATTGGTCAGAGGAGGAGTCACAGTTGTTGGCCATCCTCCTCTTGGATTTCAAGAAGGCCTACGACAGGGTGGAGTGGTCCTTTTTGGAGGGTACTATGCGGAGATTGGGTTTCTCAGACAGATGGGTCAGAGGATTTTCTGCGCTTTATGCAGGGAGCTCCAGCCAGATGCTTATCGGAGGACACATGGGCGAGGCCTTCTCGCTCAGTCCACCAAGGTTGTCCCCTTGCTTCCTTCCTCTTCTTGTTTGTGGCGGAGGCTCCACGGGCGAGGTCTTTCCTCTTTCTCGCTCAATCGGCCAAGACTGCCCCCTTGCTTCCTTTTCTTGTTTATGGCGGAGGCTCTAGGCTACTACTTGAGATCATAGGTAGCGGGCCTCACAAGGTTGAGAGGACGGCTCTAAACCTAGATCTTTAAAGGTTCACTACAATTCCACCATGGATAGAAAGCCAAAAGAAAAGAGTGATCTTTTTATTTCTATGGGATTTCTAGAGTCTCTTCAGAAACACCTCTGCAAATCCGCAGTGATATCAAATGTCTCCCAATGAGGAACTTTGGAAGGTCTCCAACCTCTACTACTGAGTTGGAATCTCCTGGCATTACTGACCGTGTAATGAAAGAAGGGGATGCTCTTCTCTTGATGCCCTGCGTCAATCCACTCCCACTCTCCAGGGTCCCACTACAAATATCTAATGGGAACTCCCCCGTAGAGCTAAAGCCTCCAAGATTCGGTGGAGAGAAGCTGGGGGCCTGGGTCGAGGAACCACTTTGAATCTGATCCGTGCACCAAAAGACCTACAACCCTGATAGGCTGAAAAGCAGACTCAAGCAAGATGTCCTCTGTGGACCTGAGCAATCTGCCACCATCATGCACACTAAAAACGAAAACGTCCTCATGTGCATCTCGAAAGGCCAAACCCTGAAGAGGAACACTGCCTCTCGTAAAAGTACCCGCCCAAGTGGAGCAAGTGAGTGGCATATCATATGTAACTACCCAATCCGCTGGAAGGGTTGCCTCAATCTGCAAGATCCTCCCTGCACGCCCTCTGAGATGTCCTATCAATTGAGATTTGGTCTCCTCTCGAAGTCTGCGGAAAGCTTTCCATGACCCCAATGATGAGGCGAGTCCCCTGTCCCACCTGGACCACTGCATGTAGAGTGAGGCACCAAGTGGTCTGCCATGATCATCCAATATACTATCATTCCACATGATCGGTTGCCTATCAATCTCTTCACGAGAGGAAGGGGGAATCCTTCGAAGAGTGCTCTTGAAATAGGCCCATGGTTTTAGTATGGCAACCATGAGAGGGGACGAAGGTGATCTGAGGTGTGCTGTAGTAAAAATCCACCTAATACTGCTCATCCCCAGTCTCCTCCTAAAGAAGGTGTGCACATCTAGATGTTGCTAATAAAAAATGCCTTCCACGGCTCTTGCCCTGCTGGCATAAGTCCCCGCACCACCATCTTGCAGAGTAAAGCTCTGCACTATAAATCTGGATCAATAATATTGAGACCCCCTTCCTGTGTAGGGAGGATGAGGGTCTCCCAAGCCACCCTAGCTAACACATCTACTGTGCCATCAAGCCCACTCTAAAGAAAATTTCTGATCGATCTCTTGAGCTGAGTGATGAAGTCCCTAGAATGGCACCAGCATGAACAAACAAACCAGGCCGTGGCCAAGAGGACCTAGTTAATCACCACAACTCTAGAGGCAAGATCCAGCTTGGCTGAGCTCCAAAAAAGGAGCTTCCTCGTGATGCTCTCCAACACGGGAGCAAACTACTACGTGGAAGGAATATCCAAGCCGACCTAGTAGCCGAAATACCTGATTGGCACACCCCTCTGAACGCAAGTGAATCCTCTGTCAAGCCCCCAAACTGGAGTGTCCTCATCACTGATCCAAAAGCTATTGGATTTATGCCAATTTATATGTGCCCCCGCGGCCAAGCAAAATAAATCCAATGTTGTCCTGAAAGAAGTGAGCGTCTGTGGTATGGCATCCAAGTAAACTGCTGTGTCATCTGCCAACTCACTGTCAAGTAGCTCCTCTTCCCTTCTGATGGGAAGTCTCAGCCCAAAGATGTCATCTTGAGATCTAACATAGATACTCATAGATTCAGCCACAAACAAAAAAAGAAAAGGAGCAAGAGGGCATCCCTGATGGAATGATCTGGAAATTTGAAATCTCTCACCCCTTACCCCACTAATAAGTACCTGGTTGTGGGCTGACCTGTATAAAGAGGAAACACCTCTGATCCAAGCATCAGTAAAGCCAAAACATAGAAGGGTGCCCTCCAAAAATCCCCAATCTACTCTGTCATAAGCTTTCTCAAAATCCAAGAGTAGAATGGCTAGATTCTTGCTGCTCTCCATGGCCCACTCTGAAGCTTCCTAAAAAGAGAAAATGTTATAAAAAATGCTTCTGCCATGCACAAATCCTGTCTGAGTGTCATGAATAAGGTTTGGGAGAAGGGGCTGCAATTAGAGGCTAATTGCCTTGGCAAGAATCTTGTAACATGTCCCCAAAAGTGTGATAGGCCTCCACTCGGACACTAAATTTCTGCAACCTCCTTTCGGGATAAGATGGATGAGACGCTCTGTGAGCGACCCGGGCATCTTGCCAGAGTCCCAAATGCCCTACAGGGCTGATGTAATGTAGTCTCCAATCATATCCCAAAATGCAATGAAAAAAGAAGGGGTGAGGGCATCCGAACCTGGGCACTTGCCCTTTGAAGGGTTGAAAGTGCAGTCCTGAACTTTGTGTTGGTGAAAGGTGCATCAAGCAAAACATGCATATCCGGTTTCACCAACAAAGGGATGCTCTACCAAATAACCTGTCTAGCATTTTCTCTATCCTATGTGTCAGGATCTGCAATAAGAAGGACGGCATAAAAATCTGAAGCTATGCACATGACATCATCTGGATCTGTCTGTAAAACCCATGTGAGTCAATAAGCTGGGATACACTCTCTCGATTGTCTAGGGCCAAGAGTAGAGAAAAAGTGTTTATTGACTCTGCCACCTATCTGAATCCAGAAGGACTCCCATGCATGAAAGGCATACTTTGTTGTCTGATCAAGCAATATCTATTGATGAGCCCTTGCTGCAGCAAGGCGCTCCTGAATCCAAGCATCTGAAGGCCGTTTCTGCTCTGTTGGAATATGAAGACAAAGTGAGTCAAAAATGAGTGTACTAGGTGTCTAGGGAGCGTTTTATAGTCTAGTGAGTCCTAGACATGCCACGTGTCATACTGGGAGTTATCCCATATATACTATGGCTTTCTAGTGTCTAGTGTCACACTATATAGTGTTGTACTTGTCTTGAGTCTTTTGACATCAATCAACATCAAGCTATCTACATGTGAGTATTTTGATTATCATTGCCTAGCACTTGTTCTTTCATTTTCCTTTCCATTTTTCTTTTCATTATGCTTTCCACATTTCCATTCCGTTCCTAGCTAGCTAC